>NC_045160.1:28338794-28366294 GCF_900700415.2 Clupea harengus | reverse complement strand
GGTTATTTCTTAATCCTGTTATTTTACTCTTAAGCAGTTTTCAGCAAGCATACATGGATATAAGTTTGTCAAGCATGACTAAAGAAATGTCATACATTTTGTCATCTGATTATATAACATGACAGAAATTTCAGAAAGCATACATCTGTTATATGATTATCACTCAATTCTAATATGCATAAGGATCGATGTCTTGGCTGGGCGGTCCATCTATCTGTGGTCCATTCAACAACATTTGTGTGTGTGTGAGAGAGAGGGGGGGAGAGAGTAAGTGAAATACTAATAATATAAATTAATTGTATGTATGTGGGAGTCTTTTTTCTTTGATGGTTATATGAGACAGAGCTTCAGGAGCATCTAGGCTGTGTAAATCTGTGTGTGTGTGTATCCATGTGTGTTTGTATCCCTGAGTGTGTGTGGGAGGGGATAGAGGATTGATGATTAATATTCAGATGTATCATGATGTTTCTCCCAGGCTGTATAAATGTAACCTGACAGAGAAGAGCTGTTCCTATCTGGCCTCTGCCCTGACCTCACACTCCTCAAGTCTCACACAGCTGGACCTGAGGGGCAATAACCTGAGGGCATCAGATGTTGAGCAGCTCTCTGCTCTAGTGGAGGACCCCCACTATAAACTGGAGACACTAACGTGAGTAAATATCTAACCATCTCACTCAGGTCTTTATAACATTAGACCCAACATGGAGGTCTGTCTTTTATTTTCTGTTCTCCAGATTCTCTCTCTGTGGTCCTCTGCTTTTTCTCATCCCTCTTTCATCCTTCTCTCTCCCTCGTTCTTCCCCCTTTCTTTTTCTCTCTTACACCTTACAGCTCAGGGCTGTCTTACATCTCATCTCATCCTCTGGTTATTTGTCATCTTTTACTCATCATGTTTGTTTGTTTGTGACCCCACTACTCATTGAGCTCCACTGGCTGCCTGTAGCTGCTCGCATTAAGTTCAAACCCCTTATGATTGCTTACAGAGTGATTGCTGGTTCTGCTCCCACCTGCTCTTGACATAAACATAAAGGGGAGGCCACGCATAATTTATAATAATAATAATAATAAAAAGTTATTTATTAAATGGTACAGGTTTATATTTATATAATAATTATAGCAGAAAGTGTGGTGAATGTCAGTGTTGTGAATAGAAACCAAAAATGTAATGTAAAGTCAGTTCAAGGGTAATTCAAAACAAACGACGACGACAATCCAAAATCCAATGCGTATCCAAAATCTAATCACTACCCAACGACCGATGATAACCAAGTGCCAGGAAGGCCAAAGCTCTCCCGACTGCCGGCTGATCAGGGCTTTTGTAGCCCAGCCAATCAATGACACACCTGTCCCCAATCACCTGCTGTAGAGACAGCGAGAGAACAGGCATGCAAATATCCCAGGGCGGGGCCTAGACCCGCCAGGATCGTAACAGGGGACTGTACATGTGTGTTGCCTGTACGTGTGTTTTGTGTGGTTGTGGATGTGTGTGTTTTGGTCACCCTGCAGTGAATGTGTTGGTGTGTTTGATGCAGTGTCATTTTTGAGGTACAGTGTGTATGTGAAAAACCCTGTGATGGGCCAAGTGTGTGTGTGTTTCGATCACCCTGCAAAGAGTGTTTTCATATGTATGACTGTGTGTGTGTGTTTGTGTGAGAGTGTGTGTGTGAGAGAGAGAGTGTGTGTGTGTATGTTCTGGTGTGTGTGATATAGTGTAATGAGTGAGGTATGGTGTGTGTGTGTGTGTGTGTGTTTGTATTAGTATGGGGATGGGTGAACTACTGTTTGTGTGTTAGAGAGAGATTGGCTGTCTGTGTTGGGTAAAATATGGACTATGTGATGGAAGCACATAGCAACGAGTGAACTACAGTGTGTGTGTTTGTGTGTGTGTGTGTGTGTGAGAGAGAGAGAGAGAGGTGCAGGAGTTCAGCATCTCTCAGACGTACTGAAGAATCCCCTCTGCAAACTGGAGTAACTGATATGAGTGTGAACACATTAATAATTGTCTTCTAGTTGGGATGGTGGTACCTTCAGAAGGGAGAGTCCAGCAGCAGCAGCAGCAGCCTCTGCTAGCAGCTCCCACTCCTCAGATGCTGCAGAGCTGCACCTCACAGACAAAACCCAGCAGGATCCAGGAGCACAGCTGCTCTCTGATGACACTCCCAAGTGAGTCTGGTGGACAACAGCATATACACACACACACACACACACACACACACAGAGTGATGAATTATCTATTGATGTCAAATAAATCAATCACTTACTAAAATCAATCACTTAGGACATGAAAGACACACACACACACACACACCACACAGTCTTCAGGAGGCACCCTGAGAAAGCAATAGGTTACTCTCCTCTGCAGTGGCGGCTCCTGAAAAAATTCTCAGTCGGTAAGTACCTTAGGCAGGACAATTATATCTATTTGTTGTGAGCTGATTAACTCATACAGCAATACCTTTTTGTCTAGTAGATGGCAGCACACAACAGAACGATTTCCCCTCTAGCTACATAAGTTACAGGTGGAAAGCTATGGAAAAAAGTTGCATCCATGAGCCTTCAAAAGAAAAAGTTAGGTGGCGCCACAATAAATTGTCCCACTTGTTCAATATTCACATTACCAAAATGTTGTATGATGTAACATAGCTTAACAGGACACATGCTATGTCCTGTAACAACATAAAGAAGGGGGCAACATAAGTCAAAACCAACAATATTTATTGACTAATCTTTACAAAAGCAAAATAAGTTATGGCATAGAAAATAGTGCAAGTAGAATGCATGGAGTGAACAATCTCAAAGACAGACAGACAGTCAGACAGAGAGGGAGAGAAAGAGTCAAATAGACAGACAGACTACATTACTTTTTCCTGTGCCACCAAGTCGACCAATCCAAGAAAAATACCAGGGTTGGTGGAACCCTCCGTTTCATCCTTGCCTCGTAGGGCCAACTCAAAAACGCCACAAAATTTGACACATTGGATGAGCCGGTTTAAGATGTGCCGGTTCTTGTTCACCTCATCATTGTGGCGGCGTACTGCTAGCCTGTATCCCTCATCCAGTTGAGTGGCAATGTTCACCCTCCCAAAACCACAGAACTTCAGACAACTGTCTATGTGTAGCTTCGCCTGCTCATGTTTTTTTACCTTTTCGGACAGATGGTGCATGTCCTTAACTCCGGTTGTTGTTGCCATGGAGCCTTCGGGGTGGAAAAGGAGGCAGGGATAGCAAAAGACTGCGTTAGCCACTTCACAGCCTGCTAGCCACGATTTCCTTTGGTACCAATTCTTTAAAAATCCTCGGGTGTAGGATTTCCCCTTCTTTGTAGCTACCTGTTTAATCGTTATATTTGGTCTAGGAGGTCCTAATTGTATTGTTGCCAATTTGTCTTCATTGTTACGCCGACCGAAAGGAGTCTCTTTCAAAGAAAGAATTGAATTGCTGCTGCACTGAGCACTGGCCATTTGACAGAATATGCCTTTGTCGAAGCTGTATGACGTACTTATACGCTTTTACGTCGATTACTTATGACACGACCAGGAGGGGCGAGCCCTCCCGGAAGCCATAGAGAATGCATTGAGAGTGTCGCTACACGATGGTAGTCCTCTGACCGATAGTAGTCCCGCACATCGCGCATGCTCAGACACAAACGGTTTACGGCAGAAGGCTCAACGTCAACATATGGGGCTGTCTTAACGCATAATGTGGGTATATTTAATGTAATATTTAATTATTAAAAGTGTGGAGACGGAGTATGGGTAAAAGGCAAATAGTTTGTATAATGAAGAAGTGAGAAAATATAGCAGTAGGTAAAACAAATAAAGCATTGATGTGCTGGCCAATAGAACTTGACAGGGAGAACAAAAGAGGATGTCCAGTATATCTTTAACTTCTTTACTTCTTTATTATACAAACGTTAAGAACTTACAGCTGTATACAATGACCAAACTTCTTAAAGTATACCGTCTTTCGCGAACTTCCATCAGCTTTAGCCAGCGATTGTATTCCGCTGTCTACAGTGTCGCAAAGTGGCGACTGATCGGGTAGTGCGCATGCGGACTACCATCGGGTAGAGGACTACCATCGTGTAGCGACAGAGAGCTCTGTTTTGTGAAAAAATGGATTTAACATGGGAGTCAATGGGAGAGGTCTGGGGCGATTTTCATTTCGCCCCAAATCGCCCCAGAAAGGGCGGGGCCATTTGTTGCACGACTTTAGACTGACTGAATGACTGTTACATGATTCGACAATGACATACAGAGGCAGATCAGACGGCCTAGTTGTAGAATCCGACAGAAAATCGTCATTTATGCGACTTAAAAGGATATTGCGTTCATACATCAGGAGGTTTTTTTTCCCTTTAATGCACTTCGGTCGCATATGCAATCCACTAAACATAAAAATGGAATGCGCGGTCGGCGAGAGCAGTTCATTCTACCACTCTGCCAACTGTCTGTGCTGCTGCACCACCACCACCGAAAACTAGCGCCACGGTACCAGCCAACGCTACGACTCCAGCAACTACGTCTGACCTCCGGGTGACTGCGTGCGGAGGCTCTGTGGTGATTAAACACTGCAGTTAAACACCACTCATTGAACTCCAACGAAGGAATTTCGGAGCTGTTTAAAGAAATGTTTCCCGACTCTGACATCGGCAAGTCATTCACGTGTGGTAAAGACAAAACCGGCTACATCATCAGATTTGGATTAGCATCGTTCTTCAAAAAACAGCTTGTTGATGGCATCAACAAGGCTGGGCCATTCGTGTTGATGTTTGCTCATGAGTTCATATTAGGCCTATAGCAGATGAGCTCATATTAGGCCTATAGCACAGGTTTATGTTAAAATCAAATTATAGCAGTTCACCAGTTCACATAGTGGATGCCAGTTTGTGAAGTGATATCAGCAACAATTCATATAGCAGATGCCAGTTTATAATGCATCAACAGTTCATGCAGTGAATGCCAGCCAGTGTGCTGGAACTATCTCTCCATTGCACATTTAATGTAGTTTGTTTTATTCTTATTCACAAAATGAAATAAATGTGTGCAATATGTGTTCAACATCAGTGAGTCTCTAAATCTATTATGTTGTGTATAGTGTTATACACTGTATGTCAAAATCTGCGTAAACGTTAGAAAAGTCACTGATTAACAGTTGCAACTCAGTGTCGTGATGGTTTAATAAAAATTCAGAAGGTAGTAAAAAAAGGTATTAAAAGGTATTCAATTGAACTGAAGGATTGCTGTATATACCCTGGAGGTGCTCTGGGTTCTATCAGTTCTATTGGGTTTAGGCTAGTTCTAGGCTTGGCATTGGAGGGGGGAGAAAACGGACAATAACACAAGCATATAAAGTTATAGGAAATACAATAGTTTTAATAAATATAATGATTCAATAATAATAATAATGATAATAACAATAACACAATAATACAAATGTCCCAAAAGAAAAGAGAGCTCTATTAATGTATCAAATAAAATACAATTAAAAAGTCCAAACAAAACAAATAGTCTCTGTGTGTAATGGTGCAATCAGTGTATGCGTCTTAGCCTGGTTCCAGTCCGGATCATCAGTGTCAGGTCATCTGGGGTAGCGCGCCATCCAACTTTCCAGGTATTCCAAGTATTTAAAAAAAAACAATCGGAGATCCAAATGAAAGATAAAAACGGTTCACAAAAGTCAAGGAAACTTTCAGTCAGTGGTTCGGGGGGTACGCGGGGAGAACATTTCCGCGATAACAGAAAACGGACGGAATTCGCCGAATGTACAGTTTGAAACAGAATTGCAACTTTCAGACGGAAACATCATTTTGTGCATCAAAATCGCCCAAATTCCCCTGTATTTTGTCCTGCCAGGCTGTATTTCTTTATTATAAACACAACAACGATCGCAACGATGAACAAGCATTAATTAGAAAACAAAACCACTGAGAAAATGTCACGTCTGTGCTGAACTCCGCTCCGGCCACGCCCCCCCATTCAACACAGACCTCCGTAGCCTGTCAAATGAATTCGCTCATCTTCCCAATCGCCTGCAAATAATGTTTTTTTAGTCTTCTGTTCTGTTGATGGCTGGCAAACAACAACCTTAGAAGGTTTGGTTCACTTGTGGCACATATTATTCACTCATTTTAAGCCATCAATCTACCTCTGGGTGAACAAAATGAGCCGAAACAGATTTAAAACGGAATTAAATTCAAACTTTTTTTTTTCAACGGGGGGGGGGGGGGGTACGCAGATGGAGATTAAATGTCTGAAGGGGTACGGGACTGTAAAAAGTTTGGGAACCACTGGTGTAAGTAAAGTAAAGTCATTTAAAGAAGAAATATTAATTAAGGGAAAATCAATTTAAAAATAAAAAGAGGGTTTCATTAAGGAGCAGGAATCAAACAGGGTGCATTATAGGTCTCAAGAAAAGTATTAATAAAAGAAAAACAAAAGATGGAGACGGTTCACGAGACTTATTAACCCACTTATTTAGGTGGGTTACATTGACATCAAGGGATTTCCAAGCATTTAAGAGCATGAATGTGAACTGTTTACTCCGCACAAAATTGCCATGCCATCACTGGTTTACCTGTTGTTTTATTTTTCTTACTAGATTTTGTGACCTCAACATCTCGTTGTGGGTGTAGTGTAGGGTAATAACCTGGAAATCTAACCCTTAAAACTGATCACTGGTTTTGTGCCCTTCATTTGTGTGTGTGTGTGTGTGTGTGTGTGTGTGTGTGTGTGTGTGTGTGTCTTATAGCAGCGATGACCGACAGAGGAGCTGTGAATCCTGTGCTGAAGTTCCAGACACCAACCACTGGGTCCTGGTGGAACCTGAAGTCTATACAGAGAAGAGCATCTCAACCTACAGCCTGAGCTCTCCTGCAGGGAGCTATGAGTGCTCAGAGTCTGGTCTGCGCTGGTCGTGTGCCGGTCCAGTCACCCTGCAGTACTGCTTCACAGACTGGCATGTCTATGCTGAAGAGCTGGCCCACATGCAGTTCAGACCAGCTGGTCCTCTGATGGACATCAGCCTCATGTCAGGAGAGCTGGAGGAAATCCATCTGCCACATTTCCTGTGTTTGGGGGGTTGTGAGGCATCTGTGCGTGATGCTGTGAGGATCCTGCATGGGCGGGACAGCGGAGTGTGTGTGGAGGTGTGCGAGCTGACCCGACACCATGCCAGGCTTCTCCACCCCTCCTTCTCTCTGTTAGGGCTGGTGTACATGTACATGATGGAACTGTTTTCTCCCAAAGTCCACTGTGAGCTGTTGCTCTTCTGCACCCGCGCCACTCCCCTGACTCTCCACGCCTACCTGGTGCCCAAAGACCCGGCTCATATCCAGGACATCCACGAGGTGGAGAAGCCTGATGGGGTGAGGATCCGCAAACCCGGCACCGTGGGCCCGCTCCAGCTGGAGGCCAGTGTCCACGTGAGGACGTCGTGCCGGTCGGAGATCCTCCCTGAGATGATGAACCTGTGGCCACTCTCCACTGCTAACTTCTGTGAGGTTTACATGGAGCAGCCAGAGGAGGGCTTTGATATGGAGGTCATCAGCTCTCAGCACACAGAGCCCATCTGGAGAGCCAAGATCCGCAGAAACGACTACTTGCAGCCCAGCAGGAGCCCAGGACAGGTCGGCAGCCAGGGGGCAGCTGGCTTTGTGGACGAGAACAGGGCAGAGCTCATCAGCAGGGTGACAGAGGTGATGCCCATAGCTGACGAGCTCCTCTCCCAGGGAGTCATCGTCCGGGAGACCTACTCTAACATCGATGCTGCTCCCACCAGTGAAGTCAAAATGAGGGTCCTTTATGAGGGCCTGCACTCAGCTGGAGCTCAGGGAAAACTGGCCTTCTACAGGATCCTTCAGGCACAGCAGAGCCTCCTAGTGGAGGAACTGTGGATGATGACAGCAGGACACCCAGCCTGCCAGACTCTACTATCATCTCAGAGATCCTGCCAGATACTGCTCATCTTTCCTTGAGATTCTGGGTGTTTCTCAGTCAAGAATGCTTTCTTGGTAGGATGGGTCCTTTTGAGACCTTCCAATTCGGGTCCTTCAAAAGCTAGGCAAGACTCCTTCCTAGCATTCAGAGAACAAACAATGAAACAGTCTAGCGAGTGTGCAGGTGTGCATCATTGAAAAGTTCCCAACTCCAAATTCCGCACCACTTTTTTGTAAAAAGTCTCTGGGCTTAGTTGATATTTGGTGATACAAATACCCAAACAGACGGGATTTTACATTTTATTCCATTAGGCACTCATCATATTCACGGATTGACCTCTTGTTTACACCGAGAGAAGAAAACACACAGGATAATAGACTGTAAAATACCTCCAATCACCCTCTCAGACCACTCCCCGTTGTTGGTTGAATGGGATTTAGGCCAAAAAAAAAAACTTTAAAAGCTGGAGGCTGAATACATCTCTCCTCAATGACCCCACTGTTGTTCAGTTGGTAAGAACGGAACTGAATTACTATGTGGAACTTAACACCAATCCAGAAACGTCTCCATTAATACTCTGGGACTGAGCTAAGGCTTACTTGAGGGGCCGTATTATAGCTTTTTCTAGTGCTAAAAGGAAGGAAAAAGAAGCTGAATGTAGATAACTAGAAATCAAAATAGAGCTCTTGAACAACAACACAAAATCACACACTGTCAAGACACACTGTGTTCCCTGATAAAGACACGCAGGGCACTAGACACCTTACTTTCAGAAAAAGCAGAGGGATGTTTGCGATATACCAGACAAAGATACTATGAACACGGAGCGAGGGCGAGCTGTTTACTGGCATTTCAGCTAAGGAAACAGCAGTCCTCTCCAGTGGTAATGAAAGTTAAAACTGATAACCCAAGTACATTTGTGACCGATCTAGAACAAATTTCAGAAGCCTTTGCAGATTTTTAAAAGAAGCTTTACACCAACATGGGGGTGTCCACATGTGACGATAAGATAAAAAACTCTCTAGACCAAATCAATTTAACACAACTGTCCGATGATGCAAAGGGAAATTTGGAACTTCAGGAAGTAATTTCAAACCTTAGAAATAATAAGACCCCAGGCCCAAATGGCTATATTAATGAGTTTCATAAAACATTTAGAGATGTATTATCCCCTCTCCTATTACAAGCTTACAACTGTTTGTTGAAAACAAGGAAGCTTGCCCCATCATGGAGTGACGCTATTATCACTGTTATACCCAAAGAGGGCAGAGACCCCACTGATTGTGGTGGATATAGGCCCATCTCCCTCCTTAATGGAGATCTACATATACTCACATCTATTCTCTCTAGCAGATTAAATAAATATGTCCCCGACATAATACATCCAGACCAAACAGGGTTAATCCCAGGCCGCTATTCAGGTAACAACATCCGCAGACTTCTTAATGTCATGAGCTATGCAGCCTCCCAGGGCTCAGAAGCTATGGTGCTGTCATTAGACGCTGAAAAAGCATTTGACCGTGTGTCATGGAAATATTTTTTCCAAGCCTTGGCACGATTTGGATTTGGTGATAATTTCATCCCATGGATCCGTATTCTATACTCAGAGCCCAGGGCTGCAATTAGAGTCAACGGTCACTTATCTACACCTTTTAGCCTCGAAAGGGGTACGCTCCAGGGCTGCCCCTTATCACCCGCGCTTTCTGCCATTTTTATTGAGCCACTCGCCCCAAATGATCAGAAATAATTTGAACATAGCTGCAGTGATGATAGGAGAAAATGAACACTGATGGATATAATTTCCAAACACTGTTAATGACTTCAGAATATAATAATCAAGTGCCTTGTATTATTAATTACCTTATATGAATCATGTACTTATGTAAGCAGGAACATGGGTTTTCTGTGTTTCTGCGTTTGTGTAACTTAGAATATTAGGTGCCACTTAGTCTGCATATGTACAAGAGCATGTTTAGACCAGAGGTGATAAGAAGGGTCGAACTGTGCTTCTTCTGACCTTGCAAAACTTTCATCCTTTCCTCGGACGTCAGAAATCCACCACGTGGTTATCCCTGCTGAACGCTCAACTTCTGTCTATATAAACCTTGTGCGATGTGTTTATCATTGCTTCACTTTCAGCCTTGTGCTGGGAGTGAGCCCGATTGCAATTGTTGTCTGTCTAATAAATATAATTATATGCAGCTTCGGAGTCCTGAGGTAACTAGGGTGGATTTTCACCTAACAAACACAAAATGTCATTGTATGCAGATGATGTACTTTTGGACTTCCGCAGGTTCCATACCAGCGTTAAAAAAAGTGTAAAAAAATGTGGGTACTACTCATGCTATAAAATAAATATTAATAAAACAGAGGCACTGGATATTAACAGTCTTATTTCAAAACAAACAAAAGATCACAGTGAATTTCGCTGGCCGTCCGAGGCTTTTAAATACCTTGTTTTTTTATAACACCAGTGTTGGATAAATTGTTTGGTGCAAATTATGACAAATTAATTAATAAAAGCACACATGATCTGGCCCGCTGGTCATCCCTTCCCTTGTCCCTGTTGGGTCGAATAGAATCTATCCGTATGAATGTTCTTCCTAAACTACTGTACCCATTTCAGATGCTCCCTATTCCCATACCAAAAGCAATATTCTGTATGCTGGATCGCTTGATATCCCGATTTATTTGGCAAGGTAGGAGGCCCATAATACGACTCAAAACTCTACAGCTCCTTAAATCTGATGGTGGGCTTGCTTTACCCAACCTAAAACTATATTTCTGGGCTTCACAACTAAAGCCCATGGTTGCCTGGATCACTAATGATACCTCAATAAGATGGTTAGATATAGAAAAAACACAATGTGAACATAATCTTGGACAGATACCATTCTATAACATATCACAAACTACCTAACTCCTTATCAGCCCTAACTACAATCAAATCCATTCACAATTTTACACCACTGCATTTAGATGCAGGCTTTAAAAGCTGGGCTAGATATGGTCTTATTTATATTCACCAGCTAGTCCAATCAAATAGCATTAAGTCATTCACCCAGATCAAAGAAGAATTTGGACTTCCAAATACTGTTTTTTTTTCAGGTTTCTCCAAATTAGGCAGTCCCACGTTCAGCATGGGGAAATGAATAAAATGAGATCACCATCTGCAATAGAACAGTATTTTATTAGAGTACAACGCGGTATTTTGTGTGAAAAAACTATTTCTTGTCTCTACAATAATCTCATGACTATGGATTATGGATTATGGACGCACATAACACACTGTATATCAAAACTAAATGGGAAACTGAGCTTCAACAGGATATCTCACAAGAAACATGGAAGGAAATTTGTTCTGAGGTGCATAGGGTTACCTGCTCCAACAATTGGAGAGAATTGAAATGGAAAATGGTAGTTAGATACTTTAGGGCACCACATATAACAGGGAGAAGTGGAACATCAGCCACCAGTGGCCGTTGGAGGAATTATAGGGAAACAGACTCAAATTTCATCCACACCTTCTGGTCATGTAAGAAACTGAAGAAATACTGGGATAATGTCTACTTAGCCCTGTATGATATTTTTAAAATACGAATACCACAGGGCCCATTAACTGCTTTATTGGGAGTTGTCCCTGAGCACGGCAGCATGGACTCAGCAGACAGAGCAGGACCAGTCTCTGTCAATCATGTGCACACATGGAGATATGGACTGGGGGGAAACTGTAGGATTATCCATATCTGTTGTATAAATAGGCTACCTGGGATTTGTTATTGTTTTGTGATATATGTTGCCATGTGGAGATAGAAAACTATTATTGAGATTGTATGAATATCTGTCAAAACCTGTGCCTTGACAGTGTGTAGTTAATGAACACTGTCTCTTTAACAGTCTTTGAATGATGTCATCAACACCATATCTATTGTTCAGGAAGTGTATTAGTTGATTGTTAACCAAGAAAAAGCAGATGTATTGGCCTTATTAGTTGGTTTAATGCTAGATTTAACTTGAATGTGCAAGTTAATACTACATGTGCTAGTATTAGCAAGTTACAAGTTAATACTACATGTTAATACTACATGTGCTAGTAACCCATAAACTAACCCTTACTGCATTAAGTTGGATGTGATAATACATTGTCATCAGTTTAGCTAAAATACATATCTTAGTTGATCAATGATAAGGTGCATGGTAGGAATTGCATAGCGTTGACACATCTAATACACATTTGTTTGGCAGTGCCGTCTGTGCAAGTACGGCAGTCCAGACTATTCTCATTTGTAGTTCCACGTTGGTGGAATGAACTACCCAGCACTACCAGAGCAGGGGCGTCCCTCTCTACCTTTAAGAAGCTCTTGAAGACCCAACTCTTCAGAGAGCACTTCCTGTCCTAACTGGCACTTCGACTAGTGCGTAACTTGCAATTACAGCAGTTACATTTCTGCACTTCTTTCTTTCTTTTTTTTTTTTTTCTTTTTTTTTCTTTTTTTTTATTTCATTTTCATTTTGTTATATTTCTTATGTAAAGTAGTATTTATGTATTGTTACACCAGGTTCTATTGCTCGTAGCTTGAATATTCTCTCCCTTGTACGTCGCTTTGGACAAAAGCGTCTGCTAAATGACTAAATGTAAATTTGTATTGATGTACTGAAGTTCAGTAAGCACTCTCTTCAGCGTGGTGATTGGAGGAGGAGTTGAACTAAGCACCCTCTTCAGCGTGCTGATTGGAGGAAGAGTTGTCTATCTGCCAACTTATTCAGGGCGTATAGGGGTGGCAGAATAACCTGTATGTGTGTCACAGAGAGAGTTATATGATCACAGTTATTACAAAGTTTCTTGATTTAATATATATGTATATTATGTGATTCAAGTCTGGCTGAAGCCCCATTGTAGTTTCTCTTTCAGAAGCAAGATACTTAATAAATAGTAAATAAATATAGAAGCTAAAAAATGAATAAGTAAATGTTCCTGCCTCAAGTGTCTGAAAGGCTGCTGACCTGTAATCTTCGTGGCGTTTAGCACTGCCGTCTGTGCAAGTACAGCAATCTAGACTATTCTCATTCATAGTTCCACGTTGGTGGAACGAGCTGCCTAGCACTCCTAGAGCAGGGGCGTCCCTCTTTACCTTCAAGAAGCTCCTGAAGACCCAACTCTTCAGAGAGCGCCTCATTTCTTAACTTGCACTTCCTCTTCCTTCCTCTACCTCTCCGTATCTTTCCTCTAATGCTATCTCCTGTTACTAGTACTTTACTCACACCTACAGTAGTTACATTCCTGCACTTCTTTTTATTTATTATGTAAAATTGTATTGATTGTTATACTAGGTCTCCTTGCTCGTAGCTTGATCGTTCTCTCGCTTTGGATAAAAGTGTCTGCTAAATTATGGGGCGCCGTTTGTAAAATGTCGCACGTTCTAAAACCCTGCTCAGTTTTGGTACATTTAGCATTATCATATGGGGAAAAAAGCACAACAATATTCAAATGTCACTTTTTCAAACATTTAGAGATAAATTCATGTAAATTCATGCGATAACTTTTCCAAGGATAATTTTTGACAGTAACACAAAGTTGTTAAATAATATAAATCTTTCATCTAAATGTTAATGTTAAATGTTAAATATAAATGTAAATGTAAATGTTAAATATAAACCTAAATGTTCGATGTTATATATAAATGTTAAATGTAAATGTTAAATGTAAATACAAATAAATGTAATGAAAAAATGATGTTTCATGTGGTTGATGCAGCAGTCAGTCTTTATCCCAGTGAAGAGCAGTAATGAAGCACGTGGAACATACTCCAGATTCAGTGGTGTAGGTCTGAACCACAAGCATCTCAGACTAAAGCCATATATGCTGTTTAACACACCTCTGGGGCTGTTAATGTAAATGAACTAGGCACCTACTTTTGTTTTTTACTCCATGCATTGCTCTTGCTGCTTGTTTTTATTGATTTTATGTAAAGCACCTTGAACTGCAACTCTTGTACGTATTGTGCTATATAAATAAAGTCTTACTTACTGCATGTAACCGGTCTGGTGCCCATTTGTTGTTCTGTACGACAATCAGGTTTCTCCAACCCGCTGCCCACATGTTTGGTGGGCACAGTGGCTGCTTTGACACGTGGCAGATCTGGCAGGCTTACGGTAGATGAGATGGATTCATGTGTCTGTTATAGTCTCAGAAAGCCCTCGTGAAAGAGTTATCAGTAGTAGAGAGGCACTAGTGAAAGAGTTATCAGTAGTAGAGGCACTAGTGAAAGAGTTATCAGTAGTAGAGACACTAGTGAAAGAGTTATCAGTAGTGGAGACACTAGTGAGAGAGTTATCAGTAGTGGAAAGGCTGCAGACACACCCATTATGACATCCATTTGTGTTCACAGAGCCTGTTCCAATGGACACTACCATACATGGTTAATGTATGGTTAAAGTGGAAAAAAGGTGTAGGTTAGGTAGCATTTCAAGAGCAAGTTTGGTCTTACTAGCGAACAGTTATTTCAATATTAGTATTACGATATTTCAAAGCATTGAATGTCAATTTATAAAAAAGATTTAGGATAAGTACTACTACAGCTTGAAAATTCTGTTGAAGTCTGAAATCTGTTTTTGCCTTTTATCTAAAAATGAGCCTACAGTTACAATTGGACCTTTTGCACCTTGCTACTGTTGTGTAAACTGAGACATTTTCACTAGTATTTTTCATGAATGAGATGATGGTTTTAGACTCACTCTGTGGACCCCTGTTCCTCGGGGGTGTGCTGCTCAAACACTTTTTCCTCACCAGACAGAGGATGACAGGGATCACCAACAGCAGGAAAACCCCAGAAATCACTCCGGATGCAATGATGGGAACCAGGGATGCTGGAAGAAGAACAGTACATTGTAACAGCAAAGAACAAGCAAACAATCAAGAACAAAAGCAAGCCAACAAACAAACAAGCAAGCAAACGAAACAAACAAATGCATATGTAAGTCTCCAATATACTCCTGATGATGATGGTTAGCAGTGCCGTGTGTGTTGATTTAAAGGTGCGTCTGGACACGTTGACTTCATAGACACAGCTGTAGTTCCCCTGGTGGGAGTAATCTGCCTCAGGGATGTAGAAGGAGGCTGAGTGGTTGACAGCGAGCTCAGTCCTGGTCGTGTTAGACCCATCAAAGATGAGGTGGAAGGAGCCTCCTCGGTACTGTGGTCCAGTAGAGCAAATGATGGAGAGGCTGTGGCCCCTGGTCACCTCTGGTCCCTGGGGCCCCCAGAACAGGCCCCCATCTGGGGCACTGAGAGAGATGTTGGGCTGCACAAGGACCACTGAGGAAGGGGACAGTTTATCAGTGGGACATTCATTTTTATTAGTGGAATGTTACCGTTACCCCCACAAGGTGAGAAGTTTCAAATATAAAAATATGAAAATTACTAATGGCCTAACAAAACAATATAGAGAAAGCTTAATTAAGACTCAAAAGCATGTTTTTAATCTTATAACAAATGTAATTAACAGAGGGGGTAGCAGAGTAACAGAGTAGCAGGTTAACAGGGTAGCCTACTAGAAGTGAACACCTCTTAAATAACCATGCTTTATTATGAATTATGAGTTTATGAGTTAACTTATTATTATGAGATCATATTTATTTCGGGGTGTCAAGGTAGTCTGACAACTTCTGCTCACCCACAGTGATGTTAATCGGCTGGCTGTGTGAGTGGTATTGAGGACATGTGTAACTTCCCTTGTGAGAGGAATCCACATTAGACAGAGTAAATGTTCCGCTGAATATCCAGGAGTAACAAGGCTTCTCCATCAGCATGACAGAATAATCTCTGTATAACCTTACGGAGTTGTCATTGTAGTGATAGCTGGATTGTTGTTCCCTGCAAGAGCACCTGATTTGAACAGTTTCTCCAGGTGAGACCACTGAGTATCCAGAGATGAGTTGGATGGAGGGTCCGTTGAGACCTGGGGGGGAGAGAGTCGTTTACTATTTTTATTTCAATACAGTAGGCTCATGCAAATCTGAGTAGGGTTGAAAAGACCCTTTGGGTGAATGTGAACAATGGAGAAATAGTTCACTTACCAGTTAGTGAGGGGACACTGAGAACAAAAACCACTACAGAGAGAGGAGGAGGAGGAGGAGAGGTGATTCATGTATTAGAGAATGGAGATACAATGAGAATTGTGAATTTCTATTTAATATACTGTATTCTCTTACACTGAAATACAGCTGCAAAACACCTGCCGGCCATGTGTGACCCATATATTGATAGATAATTTTGTATCAGCTACATTTTTCAATTTTGATGTCAATGACACATTGCCCTCATTTTAACTGATATACACTCATAAGGTTATGTCATAGCATAGCATAGTCATAGATAAGGTTATGTCATAGCATAACATAGTCATAGATAAGGTTATGTCATAGCATAGCATAGTCATGGATAAGGTTATGTCATAGCATAGCATAGTCATAGATAACGTTATGTCATAGCATAGCATAGTCATAGATAAGGTTATGTCATAGCATAGCATAGTCATAGATAAGGTTATGCCATAGCATGTTCTAGGTTCTTTGTACAGCATGTTATGACAACTGACTGAAGTTATGCCAAGTGACCAGGTAAGTGTATGTCCTGCCTGTAACAAATAGAGAATGACAAACCAGCATAGTGACTCTTGACAGCAGTCTGGTTTAGGATGTTTCACATCCTCTTTCTACTTCTCCTCTCTTCTTTTAACTCAAGTTTCATTTAGCATATTAAAATATCATGAAACAGTATCACATAATTTTCCACTGCTGTCTTTCATACTACTCTAAAAGTATCTTTATAAGATTCAGATATTCACTCTACTTCACACATTCACATTTAGACAAATGAAATGACACCTACATGAGATTAGAGTGAGCACAGCCATTGACAGCTCCGTCTGTGATGAAGATTTCAAGTGAAGTGCACGACTTCCTCCTTTTTATTCCTTGTAGCTTTCTCTTGTGGGCAAGTGTTGGGTGTGTTGAACATGTGTTCAACGTGATGTCAAACTACAAGCACTATTCAGAAAACTGTGATACACTAAATAAAACACTTATTATTCTTTTTCTGACTGTTGGCTGGCCAATTTGCCTTCTCTCCACAGCAAGAGATGGCAATCAAGACTCTTTTCATCAGTGGTACCTCAGTGATGACCAACATTGTGCTATCCGATGTAGTGACAGACATGGTAACCTGCATTCAATGAGTATCACAAAATCAGAATGAACCCACTTCTACAGCCGTCGTTTATCTGACAACTACAGACTACAACAAAATTCACATCAAAACTACCAGCCGCCTCAGCTCCTACTCCTGGCACTGAAGGTGGCGTAAGCACAACCCCACCTCAAATCGACCCACCAACAGATGGTGTCACAAGTGTGCTTCGCTCAACCCTTGACACTGTTGCACCACTGAAAAAGAGAATAAGAAAACAGAAAGGACTCGCCCCATGGTACACTGCCCAGACTCAATGGACTCCAATCTGGCTGTAGAGCCCAACACAGCACTGAAACGGCCTTAGTCAAAGTTCTGAATGACTAATCACATCACCATGGGGCGAGATCATGGGTGCATTTCGATACTGGTTTTTCTAGACCTTAGTGCTGCTTCTGACACTGTAGATCATCATATTTGGCTACGGAGACTTGCACATCATGTTGGCATCAAAGGCTGTGCCCTATCCTTACAGCCCTCTCTTTTCCAACAAGTGATTTCACTCTAGCCTTTGTTCACCGGGCGTTGGTCCAGTGAACAGTGTCTATTCTGAACTATAGAGGCATGCAGACATCGCCCAACGTTACATACTCTTATTCTATTTGGTGTATGACTGTGCTATTTTAAGATACCTGACAAACCTGACCACAGCTCAACTGTAGGTCACAGATCTAGGCTGGCCACTTCCGCTATATTTATGCCCTGTTGCTGCAGGCTCTATGTATGCCAAAATCCAGAAGATTTTACTAGGCATGTTAAAGTATTCTAGCATGCCAACTTCCAGAACATCTTGCTTTTTCACGTAATACATATAATATATTACTTTTCACATAGTAACAGTAGATATGAACAATGTTCCCAATTTCCCCAACTGTTCTTTTAGGGGCAATTTAATTGTCTGCCTTTAAAACATATCAAGTAACTTTTCCAAATGAACATAACTGCTCATAAGGTTATGCTCCAACATGTTCTAGGCTGACATCATGTAGTATACTTTGATAACTGACTCAGTGAGTGTGTTTCATAACACACTGTGAAAAATCATGACAACTGACAGCGTTCTGGTTTGTGGTCATTAACATCAGCTTCATGCCTTAATTCTGTTCTTTTAACAACTCTTTTTGATGTTTATGATTATGGAGAATGAGAGATGTCTCTAGATTACTTCATGCTTTCTTGAAACGTTGAATTTCAAACAACCCTTAATTTCATTATGGCTTTCATTTTTAGCATTGTAAATGGACTTTCCCTTGTACAATAATGATTAAATATATGGTGCGCGCTATGAAAACAAATAAAAGTGTCAAGAGTGTCTACTCATCCCTAATAACCAGCAAGAATTAATCTGATCATAGAATAAGAAGCTTCTAATTGTGTTATTCTGATAAACTTTAGATACCACCACAGAGATACATATTTTATTGTCTTTTCCAGACTCCGTTTAGTTGCTGGATTGACTGACTGTGGGAGTACAATTTAGCTTGAAGATCATAATATATATATATAACTCTGAATGGAAACAACAGAGAGAGAAAGCAATTGGTCTATTACAGTTGTTCAGGTCACAAAGAACAAACCATTCATTTAGATGGGAAAGCCTGAAATGTTAACATATCTAAACCGTATAATGGTTAAGCAATATGACATGAGTGACAGTGGGGTTGGTAAAGGGTATCCCCAGGGCTGTGATTCGGCCGTAGACGTTCCAAGGTTTCGCAAGAGCGTATGTCAGTCTCTGCGCTCGCAGTTGTTTAATTTCCTCTCGCTGCTGCTAAAATTGAGTGCGCAGAAGAAATTCACGCTTGCGAAAACCTGAAATTCGCTCGAATATACGTTTCCTCTCATGTGTGAGTTTTGGCACTAAAATAACGCCATTGTATCCCCAGGGCTGTGATTCGGCCATAGATGTGACGCCTAATTAATTCTTCTAGAATTCTATAATTTAATTCTTCTTCTTCTTCTGTTCTATACACCCTCCTTTAATTGGTCACTGATATAAACTCTCAAATACATTTGTTTTGCCAACACAGGTTATTTGTGTAATCAAATATTCAAAATGAACTCCATGTTATGCCATCTGCCAAGCGCTAACTCTAACTGCTTCTAACTTCTAAGCTTCATCAATACAAATCCTTTACACATGTAAACACATTGTCGTGTTTTTGTTAGTTATACTATAAATATTTAAAACAAATGTGAAAAAATAACAAGGCTCAGGTAATGTGTCTCTGAAAACATCATTTTATTATGAAAGCTTTTGCAAAAAGAATTGGCAGTTATAATCTCAGTCGGATATGATGAACCCGCCTCTGATATGAGGCACTGTGTCTCCCAGGACGTAGGCGGACGTGCGGTCCAAGTCTGAGCTTGTGGCGGGCGGCTCCTTGGCGTGGGCCCTCCTGTCGGCCTTGGGCTCTGCCGCGTCTGCCTGGCCGAACAGCTCCCTCATCAGGCTGCTCTTGAGGCTGCGTGGGTCCTCCCGTGCTGCGTCTGTCCTCCCGTGCTGCGTGGGTCCTCCCGTCCTGCGTGTGTCCTCCCGTGCTGCGTCTGTCCTCCCGTGCTGCGTGGGTCCTCCCGTGCTGCGTGTGTCCTCCCGTGCTGCGTGGGTCCTCCCGTGCTGCGTCTGTCCTCCCGTGCTGCGTGGGTCCTCCTGTGCTGCGTGTGTCCTCCCGTGCTGCGTCTGTCCTCCCCGTGCTGCGTGTGTCCTCCCGTGCTGCGTGTGTCCTCCCGTGCTGCGTGTGTCCTCCCGTGCTGCGTGGGTCCTCCCGTGCTGCGTCTGTCCTCCCCGTGCTGCGTGTGTCCTCCCGTGCTGCGTGTGTCCTCCTGTGCTGCGTGGGTCCTCCTGTGCTGTGTGTGTCCTCCCGTGCTGCGTTTGTCCTCCCGTGCTGAGTGTGTCCTCCGCCAGGCGCACTCTTCCAGCCGGCCCAGACAGGAAGGAGGGCTCGTAGGCACGGTCCCCGTCGTGGTTGGCCGTCTGGGCCGGGGTCTTGGAACCCTTCTGGAGCCCCTGGCCCAGGGCCCCGTAGGCTGGCCGACCCCTGTGCAGGTTCTGGATGGTCTCTTTGAAGGTATAGTGGCGCCAGATGCAGGGAGTGGATCGTTGTTGGCTGACAAAGGCAGTTGGTGTCCAACAGGTCGTCCACTTCTATGCTCGTCTCGGCCTGGCTAGGTGAGGTCGTTGTCGCCGTCCCAGAGCAGACCGGGGGCAGGCAATTGCTTTAGGGATACAACTATATTTTAGGATTGCTTGAGAGAAACTGCTGTGGATAAATATTTTAATCAACTGACCATATCCATTTATGTTGATTATGAATTATTATGTGGTGGGTAAAGAGGGTAAACTACTTCAAGGTGTACTCATAACCTATAACATTTGTCTTCCAGAATACCTTTTGCCTACAAAACCTGAACTTCACCTCCTTTCTGAAAGGGATCTTTTGGTCTGAGATGGCAGCAGACAATGGCCAGCTGTGAGGAAAAGCGCATCGCCACAGACATACATTATTGAAATGATTTATTCAGAATCCTGGCTGAAATACACATTTTTAAAAAGATTTCATTCTGCCCTAAAACAGATGCATGAAGCCAGTGGCCAAGTTATATGTTTTGATGGAGTCAAATGACGCTCAGTTGTCTAAAGGTTTCTCCTCAAAGGTCAAAGGTTACAGTCTGTGACTAATTCAATACACTTTTTGTAAAATGCATCAAATTGCTCCTCCCGGTCGTCCACACTGTCTGTTCTATGTCTGTACTAAAGAAACTGATCAAGCCAAGCTCAAGGTGCTGCCACCTGATGTACTGTGTGGTAGAGTGAGCAATGGCCAGTCGATGTGCCCCGTAGATGTCCTGCGTGTAGTTCTGTTTTGAAAATGTAAATGCTGACCTACTCATGCTTTTCCTGATGTAAATACGAGTGCTTGCAAAAGAGAACGGTAAATTATGAGTAATCATGAAATGTCCCTTCGCACTACCCTTACTGCTGCTACAGTGGTGCCAAAGCACTGTCTCACACTGGGAATAATTGGGACCAAACCAGCTGAGTACACACTAAATAGCTCTTCTCAACAAGGCATTACATTTGCATTACAAAGACATCTATAGCAAGCTTTGTCCAAAAGGCAAAAACCCACAATGGCAATATTATTATTCTTTTTTTTTTTTTATATATATATTATTGATTTTCAAAGTTTTATCCCACAACAATCCAGGGCACAACTGATATCTTCTTCTGAGTGATCATCATCCCCTCCATATGAACTCAGAGTGATCATCATCCCCTCCATATAAACTCATCATCATCATCATCCCCTCCATATAAACTCAGAGTGATCACCATCATCATCCCCTCCATATAAACTCAGAGTGAACATCATCATCCCCTCCATATAAACTCATCATCATCATCCCCTCCATATAAACTCAGAGTGAACATCATCATCCCCTCCATATAAACTCATCATCATCATCATCATCATCATCCCCTCCATATAAACTCATCATCATCATCATCATCATCCCCTCCATATAAACTCATCATCATCATCATCCCCTCCATATAAACTCAGAGTGATCATCATCCCCTCCATATAAACTCATCATCATCCCCTCCATATAAACTCATCATCATCATCATCATCCCCTCCATATAAACTCATCATCATCCCCTCCATATAAACTCATCATCATCATCCCCTCCATATAAACTCAGAGTGATCACCATCATCATCCCCTCCATATAAACTCAGAGTGATCATCATCATCCCCTCCATATAAACTCATCATCATCATCCCCTCCATATAAACTCAGAGTGATCATCATCCCCTCCATATAAACTCATCATCATCATCCCCTCCATATAAACTCATCATCATCATCATCCCCTCCATATAAACTCATCATCATCATCATCATCCCCTCCATATAAACTCATCATCATCCCCTCCATATAAACTCATCATCATCATCCCCTCCATATAAACTCATCATCATCATCCCCTCCATATAAACTCATCATCATCATCATCCCCTCCATATAAACTCAGAGTGATCTTCATCCCCTCCATATAAACTCATCATCATCATCATCCCCTCCATATAAACTCATCATCATCATCATCATCCCCTCCATATAAACTCATCATCATCATCATCATCATCATCCCCTCCATATAAACTCATCATCATCCCCTCCATATAAACTCATCATCATCATCATCATCATCATCCCCTCCATATAAACTCATCATCATCCCCTCCATATAAACTCATCATCATCATCATCATCATCATCCCCTCCATATAAACTCATCATCATCCCCTCCATATAAACTCATCATCATCATCATCCCCTCCATATAAACCCATCATCATCATCCCCTCCATATAAACTCATCATCATCATCATCATCATCCCCTCCATATAAACTCATCATCATCATCCCCTCCATATAAACTCATCATCATCATCCCCTCCATATAAACTCATCATCTCATCATCATCATCAATCCCCTCCATATAAACTCATCATCATCATCATCCCCTCCATATAAACTCATCATCATCATCCCTATCCATATAAACTCATCATCATCATCATCCCTCCATATAAACTCATCATCATCATCATCCCCTCCATATAAACTCATCATCATCATCCCCTCCATATAAACTCATCATCATCATCATCCCCTCCATATAAACTCATCATCATCCCCTCCATATAAACTCAGTGATCATCATCATCCCCTCCATATAAACTCAGAGTGATCATCATCCCCTCCATATAAACTCATCATCATCATCATCCCCTCCATATAAACTCAGAGTGACCATCATCCCCTCCATATAAACTCATCATCATCATCATCCCCTCCATATAAACTCATCATCATCATCCCCTCCATATAAACTCATCATCATCATCATCCCCTCCATATAAACTCATCATCATCATCCCCTCCATATAAACTCATCATCAGCATCATCATCATCATCATCCCCTCCATATAAACTCATCATCATCATCCCCTCCATATAAACTCATCATCATCATCATCATCCCCTCCATATAAACTCATCATCATCCCCTCCATATAAACTCATCATCATCATCCCCTCCATATAAACTCATCATCATCATCATCCCCTCCATATAAACTTAGAGTGATCATCATCCCCTCCATATAAACTCATCATCATCATCCCCTCCATATAAACTCATCATCATCATCATCATCCCCTCCATATAAACTCATCATCATCATCATCATCATCATCCCCTCCATATAAACTCATCATCATCCCCTCCATATAAACTCATCATCATCATCATCATCATCCCCTCCATATAAACCCATCATCATCATCATCATCCCCTCCATATAAACTCATCATCATCATCCCCTCCATATAAACTCAGAGTGATCATCATCCCCTCCATATAAACTCATCATCATCATCATCCCCTCCATATAAACCCATCATCATCATCCCCTCCATATAAACTCATCATCATCATCATCCCCTCCATATAAACTCATCATCATCATCCCCTCCATATAAACTCATCATCATCATCCCCTCCATATAAACTCATCATCATCATCCCCTCCATATAAACTCATCATCAGCATCATCATCATCATCATCCCCTCCATATAAACTCATCATCATCATCATCCCCTCCATATAAACCCATCATCATCATCCCCTCCATATAAACTCATCATCATCATCATCCCCTCCATATAAACTCATCATCATCATCCCCTCCATATAAACTCATCATCATCATCATCCCCTCCATATAAACTCATCATCATCATCCCCTCCATATAAACTCAGAGTGATCATCATCCCCTCCATATAAACTCAGTGACCATCATCCCCTCCATATAAACTCATCATCATCATCCCCTCCATATAAACTCATCATCATCATCATCCCCTCCATATAAACTCAGAGTGGTCATCATCCCCTCCATATAAAGTTGATTTGAGGAGTGCTGTGTGTGTGTTTTTTTTGTGTGGGTGTGTGTGTGTGCGTGTTATGTCTGTCTGTCTGTGTGTGTGTGTGCGCGCTTGTTTATATATATATATATGTGTATGTGTAGGCATGTGTGTGTGTGCATCTGTGTGGGTGTGTGTGTGCATCTGTGTCTGTTAAAACACCTTAAACAGTCTGATAGGATTTAAACATTTTAGTTATGGCACATTATGGCATCTGCTATGACAGGTTTATGACACAGACATGTCAGTCATATGTCACCACAGTCACGTCACATGTAACAGAATGATGACTGGAGTCTGAAGTTGTCCCAGGGGTCAGTGATGTCATCAGAGGGCATCTACAAATGGAGCCTAGAACATTTACTTATTCATTTAAAAGCTTATATATTTATTTGAAAGTAGGGTAAAATGACAAGAAATCCAACACATGTATATGAACTTCAGTACATCAATAAAAATGAATATGAAATGATATTTGAGTATAAGGTGTGTCAACGCTATGCAATTCCACTGTGCACCTTATCATTGATCAACTAAGATGTGTATTTGAGCTAAACTGATGACAATGGATTATCACATCCAACTTAATGCATTAAGGGTCAGCTTATGCTAATACCAGCACACGTAATATGAACAATTTACCCATTCAAAGTTAAATCTTGCATTAAACAAACTAATAAGGCCAGCAAATCTGTTTTAAGACTATTGTTCACAAACTGACATACCAACCGTGCATCCAAAGGCATGAAATCTAACAGATGAGTAACAATATCAATCAATAACAGTAATAATATCAATAACAGAAGTACATGAGGCTTTTTCTTGTTTCTTGTCCATCAACTAATACACTTCCTGAACTAAAGATAAGGTTTTGATGACATTATTGATAAACAAAGACTCTTAAAGGGACAGTGCACATTAACTACACACTGACAGCACACATGTTTTGAAAGATATTCATACAATCTCAATAATAGTCTATATCTCCACATGGCTACATATATCACAAAACAATAACAAATCCCAGGTGGCCTATTTATACAACAGATATGGATAATCCTACAGTTTCCCCCCCCAGTCCATATCTCCATGTGTGCACATGATTGAGAGAGACTGGTCCTGCTCTGTCTGCTGAGTCCATGCTGCATGCTGTCAATCATCTCTGGCTGATCAGGACACGCCTCCACTCTCCATTCATCTCACTGTTGTGCTCCCCTCAGGAAGAGGCTGTCTGCTGTGTGCTGCTGGAAGCTGAGAACATGTTCATGTTCCTCCCCAGACATTCTGCAGGAGAGATGCTGATGTGTGTGTGCTGGATCCCACCCTGTCTTCATGAGCTTCTGGACCACAGACCCCATCCAACTCAGGGTCTTGGCTCTACACACTGCTTCTCACAAAGACCAACTGCAGGATTAAGGAGAGAATACAATAATCAATCAGTCTCTTCTGGACCACAGACCCCATCCAGCTCTCGTGTGTCGTGTAAAGTAGCCTTCCCATCTGTATGACAAGGGAAAAGACACAACAACCCACCAGTCTCCATGACGACTGTTTCCCAGTGACCCAGACTGCATGAGAGACAGAGGGCTGCTGTATTCTGACATCAGTAACAGCAGCCATGATAAATACATTCACACATTAGACACACTGCAGCCGAAACAGTAAGGGTGGAGCTAAAAAGTCCAAAACCAATCAGAAGAAGAGAGTGGCATCTGGCTCGACCAATAGAGATGGCTGCACATTCCCTTCATGGTGTTTGTAACCTTTTCCACAGTTAAACCTTACTGTTAAACAGTCCCTTACTGGGCTTGAACCTGTAACCTTGGGCATGGGAGCCTGAGACACACTAAGATGAGATAGTATTATGACTCTTACTGGAGTTACTTTGATGTGAGTTAATGACTGGAGTCATTTTACAAAAATCTAATGAAGAGACAAACAGACAGAATGAACAAAAGAAAAAAAGAAAGAAAGAAAGAAAGTAAGAAAGAAACATTAGGCAAAATAGGCATGAAAAGAAAAAGAGGTGGGAAAAAGAGTGTGACAGAGTGATGTGGGCCAAAGGTCAAGGCCAAAGGTCACATTCACATTTAGCAGACGCTTTTATCCAAAGCAACGTACAAGGGAGAGAACAGTCAAGCTACGAACAATAGAGACCTAGTGTGACAATACATACTATTTTACATAAGAAATAGAAAAAAAAGTGCAGGAATGTAACTGCTGCAAGTGCAAGTTAAGTACTAGTAGAAGTGCAAGTTAGTAAGGGAGGTGCTCTCTGAAGAGTTGGGTCTTTAAGAGCTTCATAAAGGTGGAGAGGGACGCCCCTGCTCTGGTAGTGCTAGTAACATTTGCCCTTACAAGAGCATTTAAGTAGGTGGGAGCATAACCAGCAATCACTCTGTAAGCAATCATAAGTGACTTGAACTTAATGTGAGCAGCTACAGGCAGCCAGTGGAGCTCAATGAGTAGTGGGGTCACAAACAAACAAACATGATGAGTAAAAGATGACAAATAACCAGAGGATGAGATGAGATGTAAGACAGCCCTGAGCTGTAAGGTGTAAGAGAGAAAAAGAAAGGGGGAAGAACGAGGGAGAGAGAAGGATGAAAGAGGGATGAGAAAAAGCAGAGGACCACAGAGAGAGAATCTGGAGAACAGAAAATAAAAGACATGCATCCATGTTGGGTCTCATGTTATAAAGACCTGAGTGAGATGGTTAGATATTTACTCACTTTAGTCTCTCCAGTTTATAGTGGGGGTCATTCACTAGAGCAGAGAGCTGCTCAACATCTGATGCACTCAGGTTATTGCCACCCAGTTCCAGCTGTGTGAGACTTGAGGAGTGTGAGGTCAGGGCAGAGGCCAGATAGGAACAGCTCTTCTCTGTCAGGTTACAGTTATACAGCCTGGGAGAAACATCATGATACATCTGAATATTAATAATCAATCCTCTATCCCCTCCCACGCACACTCAGGGATACAAATACACATGGATACACACACACACACACACACACACACACACACACACACACACACACACACACAGATTTACACAGCCTAGATGCTCCTGAAGCTCTGTCTCATATAACCACCAAAGAAAGAAAAACTCCCACATACATACAATTCATTTATATTATTAGTATTTCACTTACTCTCTCCCCCCCCTCTCTCTCACACACACACAAATGGACCACAGATAGATGGACCGCCCAGCCAAGACATCGATCCTTAGGCATATTAGAATTGAGTGATGTTTGATAATCATATAACAGATGTATGCTTTCTGAAATTGTTCAAGTCATG
>NC_045160.1:28313794-28321294 GCF_900700415.2 Clupea harengus | reverse complement strand
CACACACGCGCGCACGCGCGCGCGCGCACACACGCGCACACACACACACACACACACACACACCCCCACACACACACAAACACATACACTCACACACACACACACTGACATGGACTAAATCTACTCATATGTACACATTATGGACTGTTCACATTCACACACCATAACACACACACACAATGTGTGAGGTCAGGGCAGAGGTCAAATAGGAACAGTTCTTCTCTTTCAGGATACAGTAAATCAGCCTGGGACAAACATAATTATACACCTGAATATTAATCACCAATCCTCTACTCTCACACACAAACACACACACACAGGTCAGATAGGCACAGCTCTTCTCTGTCAGGGTGCATTCATTCATCCTGGGAGAAACAACATGATACACCTGAACAACAGACGGGTCCAGTGTCCTACAGGGTCCAGGGGTTAGTGGTGGTGTGTTGCTGCCCTATAAGGCCACTTAAGGGTGGAGCAGAACAGTGTTCATTAACATTGCAAAAGTATCGTGATTAAGCCAGTTTGGATCCAAAAGCACATGACAGCCATCCCAGCCATCTGGGTATGTTTTAGCATTCACACCATAACTCAAATAAACTGGAGTTGGACTTTGTAATATAAAATGTGATATAGTTGGCATACAACCTACCCTTGCACTAAAGCTATTTACAGGAAATGTATAATATAGAAAAATATTTTACATACTCAAAACAAGTCTAAAGTTAAGTAACCCATAGAAAACACCAAACAACTCAGGTGTAATATACTGTTTAGTGTTTGACCTTCAATCCATATTAGACTGATTTGAGGTATGAACTGCAGTCAGGAGTGTTTGCTCTACTCTCAGTTTAGGAGAAATGTTCTCTTATCAGGGCAGTTCATTTACCAGGAACAAAGTCAACTATTTGATGATGTGCGGTCTACTGACAACCAGGGAACTCCATCTAACTTTATCTCTCACATACACACACACACACACACACATGATGGGAAGGGAACAGGGAACTCTATCTAACTTTCTCTCTCTCACATACACACACTCACACACATAAGTACACCAAGTGTTACCGAGCTGATGTGGATGTTGTGACCACTGGCACCAGCTTCTGCAGAACCTCATCGGGACTGAGGAGTTCAGTCAGATCTTCCTCTGGTGTCTTTATGTACTTCTGCAGGTCAAACTCATCCAGCTGCTCTTTTGGAATCTCAAACTCAAATCTCTTAGTCTCCCACTCTCCTGGTAAGAGCATGTCCACACACAGAGTTCCTGAGCTCCTGTCAATGTCCTCCACTACAGCATGGTGATTCAGCTCATTCAGACAGTAGAACAGGTTGATCTTTCTGTCTGATTTATTCTGATCTCTGATCATCTGTTTGACACACTGGACTGTTTGCTCTGAGCTCTGTGATTGGCTTCTTGTCTGTGACAGCAGGGGTCTTAAGAGATTCTGATTGGACTCCAGTGAGAGGCCCAGAAGGAAGCGGAGGAAAAGGTCCAGGTGTCCATTCTTACTCTGTAAGGCCAGATCCACTGCAGTCTTGTGTAGGTCATGAAGTGTTGCAGCTCTGAACAGAGCAGAGAGCTGAGAGGTTTGCTGTTGGTCAGGCATGTTTCTCTCTTTGTTGCTGAAGCGCAGGAACACATATAAAGCTGCAAGAAACTCCTGAATGCTCAGATGCACAAAGCTGAACACCTTCCCCTGGTACAGCCCAGCCTCCTCTCTGAAGATCTGAGTACACACTCCTGAGTACACTGATGCTTCTGTGACATCAATGCCACACTCTCTCACGTCTTCCTCATAGAAGATCAGATTGCCCTTCTCCAGCTGCTGGAAAGCCAGTTTCCCCAGTTTGAAAATCATCTCTTCATCTCTCCCTTTTCTCTCTGTGTACTTTTCATTTTTCATGCTTGTCTGAATAATCAGGAAGTGTGTGTACATTTGAGTCAAAGTCCTTGGTATTTCTACCCTCCCAGATTCATCTGAAGTTCTCTCTACAACAGTGGCGGTAATCCAGGAGAAGACTGGAATGTGACACATGATGTAGAGGCTCCTGGATAACTTCAGGTGTGTGATAGTTCTGCTGGTCAGGTTCTCATCACTGATTCTCTTCCTGAAGTACTCCTCTTTCTGTGGGTCGCTGAATCCCCTTATTTCTGTCACCTGCCAGACACACTCAGGACGGATCTGATTGGCTGCTGCTGGTCGGGTGGTGACCCAGAGGAGAGCAGAGGGAAGCAGATTCCCCTTGATGAGGTTTGTCAGCAGCACGTCCACTGAGGTTGGCTCTGTCACATCACAACACCTTGGGTTGGAGTTGAAATCTAGAGGAAGTCGACACTCATCCAGACCATCAAAGATGAACATGACTCTGTACGTTGAACTGGTGAAGATTGCTTGATTTCCTGAGAAAAAGTGCTGAATAAGATCCACCAGACTGATTTTTTTCTCCTTCATCAGGTTCAGCTCTCGGAAAGGAAGAGGAAATATGAAGTGGACATCCTGATTGGCTTTGCCTTCAGCCCAGTCGAGAATGAACTTCTGCACAGAGACTGTTTTTCCAATGCCAGCCACTCCCTTAGTCAGCACTCTTCTGATGGGTTTGTCTTGTCCAGATGAGGGTTTAAAGATGTCACTGCAGTTTATTGTTCTACCTAATGCTGCTTCTCTCCAGGATGCTCTCTCTATTTGTCTGACCTCATGTTCATCATTGAGCTCTCCTCCTCCCCCCTCTGTGATGTAGAGCTCTGTGTAGATCTTACTGAGGGGTGTGGGGTTTCCCTGCTTTGTGATTCCCTCAGTCAGACACTGAAACTTCTTCTGAAGATGGGATTTGTGGATCTGCTGCATTTCCACGTGTACTGGACCAGATTGGTCTCTGTGTGTGAAACCAAGAAAAAAATATTAAATAACTTGTTTGTTTGTTTAATCAGTTTAACTTTAGTGTCTGCACAGCACTATCAGTCAAGAAGGAATGTAGTCTATATAACTGCCACTCTGTCTGAAGAGTTTCCCCCTAATGTAGTCTATATAACTGCCACTCTGTCTGAAGAGTTTTATATAAACTACCCTCAGCACTGTGTCCCCATAATGCTCTTCTCTCATGTGATTGCTGATGAATTGACTTGCTTCATATTTCCTCTGCAGTCGTTCTCTCTCACTCTCACTACATTTCACCTGCTGACACAGGAGGGCTGCTGGATTTGTGCTTGTCACTCCAGATTATTATTATGTCACTTTACTGACTTGTTCCTGCTCTGCACAGAAATGTATAATTTGACAATTCCCACTGTAACCTGCCTGGGATAATGTTATTTTAGGGGATTGGCTGGTCTCTTCAGTTATAAGACCAAGCACTTTAGAGTGTTTAAGTCTCTCTTTGTCTTTCTTCTTTCTCTTTCCCTGCTGCTGATTCTCTTTGAGTGTGTGTCTTTAAGAGTGGGAATCCTCTCTAATTATTGTTTACTATATTTCATATTTCAAGATGTAATCGTTTTAATTCAATAAGTTGGAAACATTTTGTCCTCTTTTTTAAAGTTTTGGAAAACTGGTTTGGACATAATTGTTATATACCAGAGGAATTTACTGAAATGGTTCAACTAGCATGCATGAGGAGTAAAAGAGCTGTGTTTCACACACACGCACAAACACACACGCACACACACACACACACACACACACACACACACACACACACACACACACACACACACACACGCACACACACACACGCGCGCTTGCACACATGCACACACATCTGAAGTATCTGTAAAACAAAACAAAAAACACAAAAGGTGAAAATGACCCAAATCCCATTTTGTCTGCAATACTTTGACATAACATGTTATGAAATTTCAAAGAATATTACTGATTAAATGGATAATATCTATTTGATATAAAACATTTCCACAGTGTCATTTTGAAGATCTTTCTTTAACTCTATTAATTTACTTATGAAGCCATTTTGATTTGAACAGCAAAGTCAAACATGACAGGTCAGCCTCTGGTCTGTCTCATACTGCCACCTTCTGACAATATAGGGGTACTGCAATGATCACTACTACATTTTGAAAAACCTACAAAATGTACTGAAATGGTTCTCAAGATCAGTTCTAGGATTTCACCCTTAGGGGGGCTTAGGCTTGTGACAATGTGAAGGCTAACATCCTCATCAATCAATCACATCAGTGAATGGATTTGGTGCGTCTCCTTTAATATCTAGATACTATAAACTAGATATTTAAGAAATATCTATAACTTCCCATCTCATATAAATATCTAGAACAAAAAAACAAGTCAAACACATTTGGTACACTTTTACACTTCAGGTGTACTTCAAATGACTGTATGGATGATTGTATTTCCTGTGGAAAGTCCTCATTACTACTCACCTCTGACCAGCAGGAACACCTCCTTCTGCAAATTGAAGTGGAGGATCCATGGACTGGTCACTCTTCATGGACACACAGCTCAGTACGGGAGAGTGTGATCTCTTCTGCTGGATGGAGCTGTGTTTCACACACACACAAACAAACACACATACATTCACTCACACAAACACAACGTTATCAGCAGTATAGGTAAAAGTAAAAAAAATCACTACGGTCAAAATGACCCAAATCCTCTTTTGCCTACAATATTTTGCTATAATATGTTGTACAATTTCATGGAATATTACTAATTTAAAATAATTCAAGGGAAAATACCCATTTGATTTAAAATATTTCAATGTCACTCTGATGATCTTTCTTTAACTCTATTAATTTACTGGTGAAGCCATTTTGATTTGAACAGCAAAGTCAGAGATGACAAGTCTGCCTCTGGTCTGTCTCATACTGCCCCCTTCTGACAATATAGTGGTACTGCAATGATCATTACTACAGTACATCTTCAAAAAAGCTACAAAATATATTGAAATGGTTCTGAAAGGAATTATTCTTATCCCAAAATATCTGAGACAGTCTGAAGTATGAACAACCAAAGATCCAGGATTATTCTCTCAATGTTGCGCACCAGAGGAGGTGAGAGAGTTAGATTTCAACAAAGTAGTATCTCTTTCACTGTCTGTCCTTTGGAAAGTCACAGACTTTTAAACTCTTGGCAAGTAAGGGGGGGGGGGGGGGGATCCCTAAAATGCTAATTATTATCTGGGAGACACCGGGTCTGGGGTCCCATATGGGGTGTCAGCGCTCCCGCATTGATCAAAGACTCAAGATCTATTCATGAGGCTAAGGAAAGCCCAGCCATGTGGTCAGGTCCAGAATACACATGAGAGCTCTCCACTTCCCATGTTCTCCAAATAACACTACAATTACCACTAGGAATGAGACATATTGAATTATTGACTATAGAATATATTTCATAAACTACCTCCTAATTCCTAGTCCCTTCAGTTCTCAAGATCAGTTCTAGGATTTCACAATCGTCAATGAATTAATGTATTGCTACCTTGCACAGAAGCACTTGCACTTTAGCTAATGCCATCATTTAGGCTTTTGTCTGGAATGTCTGGAGTGTGAACCTGCTTGTGAGAAATAAAGGAAGAAATCTTAACCTCTTGCAGTAGACATTGGAAATGTTTGTAGCGCGTCACCCAAGTGAAACTCCCTAGCTTAGCCTCTCGTGGTTTTATTGCTTATCACCGCCAACAATATATATAATGTTTACTTTTCAGGGCTGAAGCTCAATAAAAATATGTAGAACTGCCCATCTCATATAAATAGCTAGCATAAAAAACAAGTCAAACACCCTTGGTACACTTCTATACTTCAGGTGTACTTCAAATGACTGAATAGATGATTGTATTTCCTGTGGAAAGTCCTCATTACTACTCACCTCTGACCAGCAGGAACACCTCCTTCTGCAAAGAGGGGTGGATGACCCATGGACTGGTCACTCTTCATGGACACACAGCTCGGTACGGGGGAGTGTGATCTCATACTCAACCTTGCCAAACATCTGATTGAGACAAATGGCCATTACATAAATACAAATGTATTCAGGCGCAAATCATGCTAGCAGGTTGTTTCCCACTGATGGAAATTGTTATTACTATTAATAATATACTTGCATATTCTGCCTTTATTTGTACTTCTTGTACCTTTTTTGAGAAAATAAATTATGCTAATTATTTGTATTATTATTATTATGACTTTTATTATTAGTATGATGATTATTATTATTAATGGTGTCAAATGGAAAAAAACATACAGTAGGTCAAAACTTAGATAGTAATAGTCATCCAATCAGCTGTTGTTGCCAGGCAGAAATGATGCTACTTTCTACACTAATGAAGAGCTACAGCAGGTCACAGTTTTATCCCACATACTCACAGACATTTATTCTGCTTTTAGTTAAGTGCATAATGAAGTCTCAATTGTCTTAATGCCTTTTATTACCATTTACATTACATACTACATTTTTTTAAACCTACAAAATATACTGAAATGGTTCTCAAGATCAGTTCTAGCATTTCACCCTTAGGGGGGCTTTGCTCTGTATGACAATTTGAAGGTTAACATTGTCAATGAATTAATTTCATCCATCTCCTTTACAGGTAATTTACTCTTATACAGTATAATGTTTATATACAGTATAATGTTTACTTTTCAGGGCTAAAGCCCAAATAAAAATATGTAGAACCGCCCATCTCATATAAATATCGAGCATAAAAGACAAGTCAAACCCCTTTGGTACACTTTAATACTTTAGGTGTACTTCAAATGACTGTAGGGATAATTGTATTTCCTGTGAAAAGTCCTCATTACTACTCACCTCTGACCAGCAGGAACACCTCCTTCTGCTAAGCGAGGTGGATGACCCATGGACCGGTCACTCTTCATGGACACACAGCGCGGTACGGGGGAGTGTGATCTCATACTCAACCTTGCCAAACATCTGATTGAGACAAATGGCCATTACATAAATACAAATGTATTCAGGCGCAAATCATGCTAGCAGGTTGTTTTCCACTGATGGAAATTGATATTACTATTAATAATATACTTGCATATTCTGCCTTTATTTGTATTTCTTGTACCTTTTTTGAGAAAATAAATTATGCTAATTATTTGTATTATTATTATTATGACTTTTATTATTAGTATGATGATTATTATTATTAATGGTGTCAAATGGAAAAAAACATACAGTAGGTCAAAACTTAGATAGTAATAGTCATCCAATCAGCTGTTGTTGCCAGGCAGAAATTATGCCATTTTCCACACTAATGAAGAGCTACAGCAGGTCACAGTTTTATCCCACATACTCACAGACATTTATTCTGCTTTTAGTTAAGTGCATAATGAAGTCTCAATTGTCTTAATGCCTTTTATTACCATTTACATTATGTTACTTATTTTAATTATTTAAGCTGATCAATGAAATTAAAGATGTATTACACTAATTAACAAACAAAAAAGACAAATATGTATGTAAATATATTATTGTTGTTGTGTTGTTGTTTTGTTGTTGTTGTTGTCTTACCCCAGAGGCCCATGAC
>NC_045160.1:28239050-28313685 GCF_900700415.2 Clupea harengus | reverse complement strand
CGACGCCAGGTGACCAATCACAACCCCTGAAACACCGCCATGTGACCACTAACTCAGGTCACATGACATGGAACAACCATGTGGCACCGGATAAATGTAGAGAGGGAGAGAAAAGTCCCACTTGGCAACTATTGTTTTGTATAGCAACCAGAGCTGTTCTTCACACATACCAGACACAAACACAAACCAGACTAAACAAAGCCTTCAGAATGTTGTATACGCCTTTGCTATTGATTGATTGATTGGTATACATTTAACATTCAGCTTCATTGGTATGAGCTGTGTTGTTTGTTTGTTTGTTTGAGTGTGTTTGTTTGTTTGCAGGAGAAGCCCTGAAGTGGAAGGGAGGAGGAGCCACATCCATGAGGTCAAAGTGCAGCGCCCCGGCATGGAGGAGCTGTGAGCTCCAATAAAACGCTTGTGATCATGGCAGGCAGGCCTCCGGTGCTTCTGTGTCTTGTGCGTCTGAGTCTATCACCCCCGCTCTTCTGGTGCCTACACACACACACACACACACACACACACACACACGTGTGGTGTGGTGCCAGACCAACTCGGCGGTGTGTGTAGATGCCCCAGTTACTCTCTTAATCTCCATTTAAGATTTTTAGTTTGACGTTCGGTCCATTTCAGTCCCACAGAGAAGATCAAATCAGCCTGACTGCACTTGTATACACACGCACACACACACACACACACACACACACACACACACACACACTCACACACTCAAGTAAAAACACACTGAAGACAAAACCAGCAAAGAAATCTCATTTTGGTAATCAGAGACCTTAACTGTCCAGTCTAGGACACTCTTGTGATTTTTATACAACTGGATCGGAGCGTTGTATTTTTAAAAACTGTCGAGAGAAATAAAGATGCTTGTATTTATATATGTTAAAGTTTGTTCAAAGATGCACTTAGAAATGATTATTCTGAATGTAAGTACAGTACCTGATTGTGAAGAGTCTATACTCTGCGCTATGATTCTGGCTGTTATATCTGTTTGTAAAAAATGTCCCTCACAAAATCCGTTTTATATTATAACGTCAGTTTTGCTGATTTCCATCAGGTAATGTCATGGCTATGCTATTTTATGTTGCTGTAAATATGGGAGTAAGAGTGAATTCCCCCATAGCTGCTGCCATGGTAACAGACCCGTCCCCACGGTAACAGACCCGTCCCCAAACTGGTGTGGTCTGCAGTCTGCTGCTGCCACGGTAACAGACCCGTCCCCACGGTAACAGACCCGTCCCCACGGTAACAGACCCGTCCCCAAACTGGTGTGGTCTGCAGTCTGCATGCAGGTTCGCTGTGGGGATGTCACCCATGGGCCTGATGTACTGTAGCAGTCGTCCATCTTCCCTGTGCTAATTTGTGTTTGATTTTTTTTTTTTCAAGAATGTGAAATGTAATACATGACACTGAATAAATAACACAGTTTGCTGAAGTGTGTGAGCGTGTTTTTGGTACTGTTGATGTGTGAGCCTGTGTCACAGTGGGAGAGCCACACACTCCAAACTCCCGTCAGCACAATCCCAGACGCTGCCGTGCTGTGTGGATGTAATGTGAGACAGTGCAGAGGGAACAGTCTGGAGCCGTAAACACCTGGAGAGGTCAAAGGTCAGCAGTGGCCATCAGCTGTGCTGTGCACTCCCAACATTCACCAGTATTTAGTGGGCCTCGCTCAAACCAGACTCTTCCTACTCCCACTCCGTCACGGAGTGAAGCCTACTCTATTCCACACACACACACTGTCGCAGCCCAGCTCTCAGCAAGACGCAACCAGGGAATTTCTCAAAGCACGTTCTTTATTAAGGCTTCAAACTTACAACAAAGGTATTGAAACATAACAGAAAATGGGGTAAACCCTCCGGCTTGCACCCAGTGCAACCGGCACCTTCCCCTCTGTCTCTCTACACAGCCCTGCTTCTCACTGACTTTAAAGTCCTTTGTTTGACTAGATTGGCACTGATCAGCCACTAGTCAAACAATCTGCAGGTGAGCTTTCAATTAGGGAAAGCCTGACCTGCCTAGTCCCCAGAACACCTCCCCAGGGTCCTAAAGTCTGTCTTGTATAGGCCTGGTAAGGGAATTCACCGACTTATAAACCTAGTGGGACCCAAACGTAGCTTGGGGCACCACAACACACAAACACACAGACACACAGACACACACACACACACACACGTGGCTGTGGAGGTGTGATACAGCGGCAAGCTTTGGGATGCCCTCGATGGAAAAAGGACATTGATGTCAGAGTCGTTTCCACTGAAATAACGAACATAATATTAAGCACCATACAATATAAGTTTTGCAGACTACAGGAAATATAGGATTTCTTTCCTCTTTACTCCTTTCATTTTTTGTGATATATACTTGTAGTCTGCTTTTGCTGCTAATATCAGTTTCACTGATAAGTTGTTAATTACTGCCAGATAAGTTACTGATACGCTGTTAATTGCGACCAGATACCCAGCTGGGGGGTATTCGTCGTAGCTCGCTAAACAGTTTAGCGAGCTAATTTTCAGGCTAAGATAAAAAACGCCCCTCTTTTTGGTTCGTGGAAGCAACTTTTGATAAATCACCATAGTTACATATCGATTAGCACTAACCTGCTCCAGGGCAGGCTAACTTAAGTGTAGCTGGATAAGCTTGCCACACCCCCGGAAAAAGGAGGGATCCCATTGACCAAGGACTGATATTAGAGTTAGATTAGCGGAGGGAGAGAGTTCTTTGCGATCGCCAAGATCCATTATTCTTGTATGAGCGCTACCGATTCAGCCGACAAGGAATCATTAATTTACAAGACCTTCTCGAGTCATTTATTGCAAACACCACATTGACTGTCTTGCGCTTTTTTGCGAGTGGTATATTTTTGTAGTGTCGGTGATGCGGAGAACAAAGCACTCATAATTATATGAGTGTTATTAGTACACCATAGCATATCATTATTGTAGAAAATGATTACGGTGGACTCATGATAAGAATAGAGAGAAATACAGACAATTTATTTTCACTGCTTCAATTTATTGTATTTGTTATTAATACATTTAGTCATTTAACAGACGCTTTTATTCAAAGCGACTTCCAAGGAAATGTAAAACTACATCGAGGAAGGAGGTGAGGGGATTTGAACTAGCAACCATGCAGATTCAAACCAGTAGAGGTAACCTCTGTACCAGCTGACACTTGCTGTCAGGTATTCATACATAGATATCACCCTATAAACATCCCAACACACCTTGCTCTCACAGCGGTGGTGGTGTTGAATTTTGCCATGATTATGGTCTTGTATTCTTCATAAGCGTTCATGTTCATCTCCTACTCGCCAGCGGAGAAAAAAAGAGCCCTTTTCTTTGAGTTTAGAACCATTATACCGTTAGAAAATCATGGTTTTGGTGATCGACCTTTCCTGCCTTTTGAAGTAGGACGTGCACGCGCAAACGCCATGATAACTTTAGCCTGCTTGAAATTAACCACATGATTAGGATGCGGGTCAGCCGTTAACGAACCGATATTTGCTGTTCTCAATCAGCTCGCTAATCTTAACGGGCTAAAAGGCCAATTGATTAACTTAGCTTCAATCCTACGACGAACGTACCCCTGACGGGTAGAGTTAAATCTGTTGCACGTGGTTGCAAAGCCTGCATTGAAGCAGATTGGGGGCCTTTCTAAAAGCACCGCCTACTACACCCTCTCCCTCCTCACCCCCTCCTCCACCTCCACCCTCCTCACCCCCTACTCCCTCCTCCCCCTCCTCACCCCCTACTCCACCCTCACCGCCTACTCCACCCTCTCCCTCCACCCTCCTCACCCCCTACTCCCTCCTCCCCCTCCTCACCCCCTACTCCACCCTCTCCCTCCTCACCCCCTACTCCACCCTCTCCCTCCTCACCCCCTACTCCACCCTCTCCCTCCTCACCCCCTACTCCACCCTCTCCCTCACCCCCTCCTCACCCCCTACTCCACCCTCACCCTCCTCACCCCTACTCCACCCTCTCCCTCCTCCACCCTCACCCTCCTCACCCCCTCCTCCACCCTCACCCTCCTCACCCCCTACTCCCTCCTCTCGTCCTCTACTGTTGTGTGTTCACGTGGAAGGTGAGCCACTTCTCCACAGAAACACCAGCCTGAGACCACACCACGTCGGGTGTGATTGACTGAGACCACACCACGTCAGATGTGATTGATTGAGACCACAACACATCGGATGTGATTGATTGAGACCACACCACGTCGGATGTGATCGATTTGGATTCACTTGCTTTTTTTTGTGATGGTAAATACCACACAGCACCACCAGGGGGGGTATTCCACGAACGTGGTTTAGTGACAAAACTGGATAAGTTAACAGAGTAAGTGGTAAACCTCCTAATAGAAGAACCCTCATTGTTCTTCTAGGAGAATTAACCAATGTCAGAGGGCTCTGCTATTAGGAGGTTTACCACTTACTCTGTTAACTTATCCAGGTTTGTCACTAAACCACGTACGTGGAATACCTCCCTGGACAACCAACCAGCAGTGGCGTTGGAAGGTGTTTCACGTTGGGGGGGACCCAGAATGCAATAAAAATGTGGCCAGTATTTGTTAAGGTAGGTTGCTGTCGTTCATGTTAGTTAACAAGCTCAGGTAAATCAATGTTTAATTTAAAATGACCATCGCCTTAAAATGCGTTAAAAATATCCATGAAACTCCACTCCAAGTTCTAATAGAGAAATTAGACAGGGCTCACCTCCATTTCAAAATCAGAAACGTTTTTATTGCCAAGTAGGTTTACACCTACCAGGAATTTTCTATGGCATATTGGTGCAAACAATAAACATATTAAGTACTTTTACAAACAATAGGAAAAACGATACATAAAATATATAAATAAAATGTACAGAATATGTGACAAAATGAAAGAGCTGTACAGTCTGCAAAACAAGAGTATGTGCAATGATAATAGAGTAGTCAAAAAATAATGTGTGTTAATGTAACACAATGAGTCAGATAGACTTTATGTTAATGAAGTGTGTAGTGGCGGTAAAAGAGTCCGTGTGTGTGTGGGGGGGGGGGGGGGGTCCCGGGCCTTGTTGATGAGGCCAACTGCAGAAGGGAAGAAGCTGCTCTGATGGCGTGAGATTTTGGTACTGGAGGTGCAGCTGTTAGTATACAGGGAGAGGGGAACCGGCGCTGATGGTGCGGGAGTCAGAGACCGGAGACAGTTGATGAGCACAGTGCTTCAGGATGGATGGAGAGTCAGAGTCTGGCCCGGCTGCTTTGAGCACAGTGCTTCAGGATGGATGGAGAGACAGAGTCTGGCCCGGCTGCTTTGAGCACCGTGCTTCAGGATGGATGGAGAGACAGAGTCTGGCCCGGCTGCTTTGAGCACAGTGCTTCAGGATGGATGGAGAGACAGAGTCTGGCCCGGCTGCTTTGAGCACCGTGCTTCAGGATGGATGGAGAGACAGAGTCTGGCCCGGCTGCTTTGAGCACAGTGCTTCAGGATGGATGGAGAGACAGAGTCTGGCCCGGCTGCTTTGCGGGGGTTCCGTCTCCTGAAGAGTCTGTTTACATCCCTCTCCATGATGGAATGAGTCGTCACTGAGGCAGGGGAAGAGAGGGGGGGGTGCCCTCTGAGGTGGGCAGCTGTGGAGAGTCACAGGCCCCTCATCCAGACTGTTGGTAGCAGTCCTGAAAACCTCCCAATCGGTACAATCCAAGGAGGGGAGAGAGGGGAGGGGAGAGAGGAGGAGGACCACCTTCACACACACACACGTTAAAATCAGGAGGGGAGAGAGGGGAGGGGAGGAGAGGAGGGAGAGAGGAGGACCACCTTCACACACACACACACGTTAAAATCAGGAGGGGAGGAGAGAGGGAGGAGAGGAGGAGACACACACAAACTAAAATCAGGAGGGGAGAGAGGAGGAGATCGGAGGTGGAGAGAGGAGAGGAGGACACACACCTACACACACACACATTAAAATCAGGAGGGGAGAGAGGGGAGGGGAGAGAGTAACAGGAGGGCGTTCCACCTATGTGTAGGCGTTCCCATGTGTCCGTAAACGTGTAGTACGGAGTACCATATAAGCGCCCTAAGGGTGGAGGAGAGGAGGGAGAGCGGAGGACCACCTTCACACACACACGTTAAAATCAGGAGGGGAGGAGAGAGTAGGTTGAGAGGAGGAGAGACACACACACACACACTAAAATCAGGAGGGGATCGGAGGTGGAGAGAGGAGAGGAGGAAACACACCCACACACACACACACACACACACGTTAAAATCAGGAGGGGAGGAGAGGAGGGGGGGAGGAGGAGACAGACGCACACACACACACGTCAAACATACACACGTGAATACACATATACTCACGAATCCTCCTAGGTAACCCTTTTTTAAACAATATTTGGATCTTCCATCATATGTATCTTGTATGATGTGTACTTGTCAAACACAATACACTATTACAGGAGCCATACTGGGTTAGGGTTAGTTATCCAACACACACACATTCATTCAATCACACACACATTCATTCAATCACACACTCACATTCATTCAATCACACACACACACACACACACACACACACTCATTCAATCACACACTCAGACACACATTCTCTTACCAGTCTGTCGATGGGGGGGGGGGGGGGGCCTGAGTCCAGCAGCTGTGTGTGTGTGTATCCTATTCCTGTGTCCTGCCCATGCTCATCTCGCGCTTGCTCCTCCTGAACCACCTGTCTACGCAGACGAGACAGCTGATACTACTACACACACACACACACACACACACACACACACACACACTCCATGATTACTACACGCACCAACCAAAGACTAATACAGACACTAGCCAATGTGGTTGCTTTAACGTGGGCGTTACACTAATCAGAGCCAACTTTACACTTTCACGTCAGACGATCAGTTACCCATGACACCGTAATGAGCAACGCGATATTCTAAATCCCATGCATTTCAACGGGAGTCAATCCATTGTGACATTTCCCCCTGTTACAGTAACCCTATGAGCACAGTGTATACCCACTAAACTGTTTTTGTATGCATCATGTATAAACCACCTGATGTCTGTATATATATATATATATATATATATATATATATATATTATGTACAGTACATCTACCCACAACCCTCCTCCCATCCCCCCCTTCTTATCGCCACCCTCCCTTCAATGTAGCTCTTTCCCGTGTTGTAATGATCTCAACAAATCTCTCAAGAAAACAATGCTGAGTGCTCAGTGGGGGCCACCTGTGTGTGTGTGTGTGTGTGTGTGTGTGTGTGTGTGTGTGTGTGTGTGTGTGTGTGTGTGTGTGTGTGTGTGTGTGTGTGTGAGCGAGAGATGACTCACCCGGCTTCCATATGGAGTCATCATTCTGGGCCTTGGCGCAGAAGCTGGAGCTACAGAGAGAGGGTAGAGGATGAAGCACTGTGTGTGTGTGTGTGTGTGTGTGTGTGTGTGTGTGTGTGTGTGTGTGTGTAATATAGACACTGGGATGCTTTGGATGGATGCTGAACACACCTTTGTAAGAACTGAACTCTGAAATGTCAGGATCTACTGAACCACCACAACTGCTCATGTCAGTGAAGGAGGAGATCAAAGAAGAAGAATCTGATGATTTCCTGCAAGTATCTGTCTGCAATTCAGAAAGTGGAAGAAAAGCCTGGACTGGAACCTGGCTAAGATTGAAATATACACATCACCAACCTTGACCCACAAAGAAGAAGAGTATTCACTATTGGAAATTAAACAGGAAGACAAATCTGATTTGAGACCTCCCAAAACGTTACTGCTGCTGTTGATATGAAAGTAGCGTGATGTAGGTTAATGTTCTATGTTCTGTTATCAGCAAGCTAAAGTTAATTGCCAACAAAGTTAGACAACATTACTACTAGCTGAAAATGTCTACCTTTACAGGACTTCACCAAAGGCGATTGTCACAATATCCTTATTAAGGTGGCTTAGCCACGTGTTGTTGGGTTGGCTCACCTTAGGCAAGTGAGTTAACGTTATCTAGCCATAAATGCTAGCTAATGTTATCTGTGATAAACTATTCACTGTTGCCATGTAGTTACCGAATTAGGAAGCTATAATGTTAGTCTAATATCATTTATGAGTGCTAAAACATGTGAACAAGCGAATTGAAAGACGTTCTTACCGATGTCGTAGCCGTTCACCTGTAAGACACCTATACTGCAGTTACCAATACGGCTCCTTCAGACAGCATTTTAAGTTTCAGCGGCCTCAAGGTACCTCTCCATTGGCTGTAGGGGCGTGACGTCACACAACCACAACAATGAATCGGAGGATTAAAGATGAGACGTGAAGGGTGTCACTTTCACTTATATATCTGCAAAGAAATCCACATAAATTGCAACGTACTACTTTCTCAGAGGCTAAAGTCCGACGACAGTTATGTGGTAAAGAAACGTTGACTGCGACTGTTTGGAGAGAATGCGCTAATTCACCGAACAAATAGGCTACTTTCATATTCATTTTCCACCACTTGTTAGTCATGTCATCCATTCATATCGATGTGAATCAATCAATACTAATAAAACTTTAACTGTGATGGGTTTTTGTTTCCTTTCGCAATTTATTAACTGTATAATCCACGATAGCAGGTGCCCGTTCGTAAACATTCCACATTGTATTTGCTTAAAACACACGTGGACAACAAGACCGGGTAAATAAACAAACCAACGACTTCCACGCCAACAGATGTCTTGGGATAGTAGGCAATCTCTAAGGTCTTCTTCGACAAAAAACGTTACTCCACCTTGTAGGAGCCATTTGTGCTTTGGTTAAATTTTCTTTGAATTGAAGGTTGAGCCTACTGCTGGCAGAACTAATTATTGACACCTGGATCCATTGATTGGTATGGAACACAAAGGGTTAAGTTTCGAATCCCCTGTGTTAATTAGAAGGTGATTAACTACTAGACAAAGGCATTGGGCATCGTGTTTGGTAGAGAGCCTGTCGTGTGGAATGTTGGAAACTTTAGAGACGCCAGCAGGCACATGGTTTTTCAATTGTATCAATTTGTATTAGTTGCATCGTTTACTTTATCATTTATATTTTTGTGACAACTCCTAAGTTTATTAAACAAACTGAACTATTAACTCCTACTTCGTCTAGATGGAAGTGACTTACTAAAGGACATTACAGTTTTGAAAAACCTGCGTGTTCTTGGAGAACACCTAACGTGGATTTCTGATTGCTTGGAATGCTGGCTGGTTCGTGAATTATGGACATATGGTTACCGCTGGATGGACTACGGAATTAACCTTTATCACAACCATCATTCGTGAGTAAATGTTGGATTGTAACTTCACGTCTCTGAACCGCTGGCGCCTGCGTATCTCCTTTTCATCTCCCCTGCTTGTTCACGTGTGCTCTCCTCTATTGGCCCAGACACTATTTGTACCCGTTACAAACACACAGGTTAACTTCATAGGTTTGAACTCATGACAAATGAGGCACGGTGTGGTGTGAAGGCCACTCAGCCTTTTCTGTTGTTTCTGATTGTCTGCTCCCAGCGGGTTCAGGTGTGCTTGTGGACGGGGCCGCCTCTGATCAGCTGATGGGCTACACCAGCATGCAGGTGTAGCTGTGGCCTTTTAGGAGCTGCTTTCGTGACCTGGCTCTCTTTAACCTCGCGGTTGACTGCTCTGCTTTCCATTTAGAGATTAATTAAATATAGTTTTTGATTGCTATCGCTGGCCTCTGCCTCCCTTATTGTTTCGGCAACCCTAGGCCTTAACAATATGGTGGCTGGTCAAGCTAAAGCCTTCTTCATTTCGCGGCGGGTTGTTTGTTTGAACTTGAATTGCTGTTTGTAGGCTTGCGAGTATCCTCTCTGGTGTTTGTCATAGTAGTTTGGTGTTCTTGTTCACCGCTAGAGCCAGCCTTGAAGTTTCACATACTACTTCCGCAGACAGATAGGAGTGTCCTGCTGAGCTGTCTCGGTCTCTTCCATCGGACACTCATTTATTGTTTTCTGTAAGATCCTGGTGGTGGGGAGACTACTCCGGGGGAGACTAGGTTCTCCGTGGGGGGTAGCCTTGCAGTTTTCTGTAAAGTTGCCTCGAGCCCGGTAACCTCCGAAGACAGACTAGGTTAGTTTTGGTGTAGGTCTGGGCGAGTTGTATGGCTAGGCTGGGCTTTTGTTTGTGATCAGGGGCATTGCGCTATCGTGGCGGCCATCTGGAGAGTTGCGTTTGCTACTCGTGGGCCTATTGATTGGATAGCGTAGCCTAATTAGAGCGCCTTTTTGTGAGATTTAGTCTTACTTGGTATCGATAACGATGTCTGTGTTCGATGATTTCGTTAAAGCTCCCTCGTTGGAGGCCTTCAATCGTGTACTAAGAACCACTTACTGTTACTCGCTGATCACTATGACATTGCTTTGACTGCCGCCAATAAAAGGGCTAAGGATTTGACAAGAGTTGTTATTAGGCTATGTCTGCCCTTGTGGAGAGAGATGTGTTGCCCGCCGGTGCATAACCTCCAACAGACACTTCCGCTGATGGCTTAACGTACGAGCAACAGAAGGAGCTCCTACTGCTCCATTTGGATAGAAGTAAAATTGAGTATGAGACTGCAATGGAAAAGTTCCTTTCGGTGCCTGAGCCAATTGAAATAAATAACAGCAACAAATCATGCAGCTAAATGAACAAAACTTACGTAAAATGTTGTTTTATGAACAGTTATTATTTTAGGCTACAACATGAAACACGGAGGCTGGTTCCAAAACAGTACAAAACTAGCGATAGCTAACGAGCAGTAACGTTAGTGGCGTAGATCTGTCTGAGTACGATCTGTATGAATCATTTTTTGGGTTGCTAGGAAGATTTCGTGGGGCACTTTTAAAACTGCCCCATCTCCCAATGTAAACTTTGGCCTGTGTCGCTCACGCTCATTGGTATGCCAGCATTTCACAGAGCAAGCACAAACAGAACTAGCCATCAATTTAACAGAGAAAATGCCAAAAGGTAAATGGTCAAAAGTGTGGCTGTATTTCGCACTAAAAGATTCAAACAACGCGACGTGCAGCAAATGCAACAAAACAATTGCGTGTAGAGGGTGGAGAGAAGGCAAGAGCCACTGGCAGATCAGCAACCGCAGACTGAAGACGAAACTGAGATGCCAGCCAAACTAAACCTAGTCTCTTAAAGGGGCAGTACACATTCACGTACCCAGTGGGTTAAGATTAAGTATAAACAAGATAGAAAAGATGGGTATAAACAAATCAGAAAATGGTGAAATTTCATGAAATATATGCAAACAAAATAATACATTTTTGACTCCGAAGGCAAATATGCTCATATTTCTGCAAAAGAATTGCTGAAGTTTGAAGCTGTAGTGTGTGTGTGTGTGTGTGTGTGTGTGTGTGTGTGTGTGTGTGTGTGTACACAGAGTGTGTGTTTTGTATTTATTTATATTTATTTAAGTATACTGTAAACTGTTGTTAATATATTGTTCATAGTTTGAAGCTGTAGTTTGAAGCCAAGTGTTTTGTATTCATTTATATTTATAGTATACCTTAAACTAGTGATGGCGAAATGAAGCTTCATGAACCTTCGAAGCTTTCCAGCCAGACGTGTTGAAAAAAGTTTCACTACTCGAAGCATCGTTCGCTCTCTAGTGACACCTGCTGGTCAATAAAAATACGGTGTAGGAAAGATTTTCTCGGGACAGTTAATTTGTTCAATTTGTTGTGGTGCGCAAGGCCTGCTAAAATAACATACACACAAACGTATGGTGAAAAAAACGTACCTACATTAATTCAAATTTCGTTGTATGCGAATACAATGACAATAACAATAGGTTTCCTCCTGACGGAGGAATCCTAATAAAGGCTTTATTTCTCTATTTCTTCTTCTAATAATTGTTCGACATATGGATGTAAGTGTTGTATGGTGGCACAACGGTTAGCGACGTCGCCTCATGAGCAGACCACGCAGGTTCGCTCTCCAGTTAATTCTGAAGCTTTGGATAAAAACGCTTGCTAATTATCTTTACTCTCATCTGTATTTTGGAACGGAGGGTAGTTAAAGTGCTTTTGGAATACTGGTCAGATACACCCATGAAACCCTGCAGATTCAGAATACCATGATAATGCTCGTTGTGTAGGTATAAATGAGCTATGATATCATTGGGTTTCTCATCTGTCTGAATGTAGTAATTTGGCATCAGCTCCGCGGTAGAAGACCACCACTTTAACACTGTACAGGGCCTCGAATTTGGCAATATCGCTAAAACCTATCTTCTGCTGTGGGGTGAAGCCTGCACGCATCTGCATGTCTGTTGCAATAGCCTCTAATCTGTTTGACGTGCTATGGGGGTTTAGATAATTTGCTAAACACATGGCAAAACACAAATTATTTGACCTGTTAACAGGGTTGAATAAGTGCATTCTTTTCTGTTTAATAACTTCATCATGTGCTAGATCACGCAATTTTCTGCCCTCAATCCGGTAGTCCCCCACATAACCACCCTGTCGCACCAGCGACTCTATGGCTTCACTATCCAGACTATGCCTGCTAAACACCAGAGGGCTAACAGGCCTTGGGATGCCACGACCCCTCTGTGAAACATTACTAACACCCAACACACCATCACAACGACCATTACTAGTCGATGCTGCCGTACCCTCAGCTAACACATCAATAGCAACACCCCCGCTGTTGTTCGTATCATGTAATACAGGCTGGCCATATGGTATACCATCACTACTGATTATCATTGCGGCATCGCCAGAGTTTGGATTATTATCAACTGAACCCTGTTCATTGATAACCCTGTGTGCAACATTAATGTTCAGAGCACTTTCATCACCACTTGCATATGTATTATGTGTGTCTATGTGGTCAGCGTTGTTATTTGGCCAATGTGTATTAAGCATGGCATTCATCTGTCTGATAGCTATATTCATAACTAGGCTATTACCAACGTCAGAGCATACACTATTACCAAATGAACCCTGGTCATTGATACATCCCTGTACAATAGCAGGAATACGTGTTGCTTCATCACCCGTTGGCTCTGCAGCATGTGTAGCTATGTGTGCTGTGTTATTATTTGGCCAATGTGTATTAAGCAGGGCATTCAGTTGCCTGACATCTTCACTCATGGTAATGCTATGACTATGATCTACCCCGCGTTTACGTTTGTTTGTACGCCACATGATTATACCCCTGACCCACTCAACAGGCCACCATTTAAAACATACTGATGATCTCTACCCAATAAGCTTGACAACAGACCGGATATTTAAAAAGTATAACCCTTATTAAACAGTTTAAATGGGGGATAACACATATATACACACACACACACATTGCAATACACTCTATTACATCAGGGATAAAAATAATAAACCATACGATACACTATACCATCCTAATTGTATAAAAACATTACAAGTAATAAAAGCAAACACAATAAGAGGGGGAAAAACACATAGCCATATGCACATTGAGGTATGACCTGGTAGCTGTGAGGGAAATAAACATGAATCAACACATAGCCATATATACCATATTACAGCCGTAGAGTCTCTTTCAAACCTAGTATGGCTCGACCCATAGCATTCCAATCCACGGTCCCTATATTATGAAGTTCTCTGATAAGCGAGACCATACTTTTCACATCTACATTTTGATCCACCAGGATCGTCTTCACAACACCCACATCATCCACTAATGTTGTCAGTAAAGCTTTCACGGCGCTCAGCTCACTATCCAAACTAGCTCTAGCAACCCTATCGTTACGTGCTTGGTGGGTTAAATAATTCACACGAGCCACTAATTGTCTATGCAGCTGATTAGTATTATCTACACTGCCTGTATTAACCACATTAGCATTGGAAGTAGTACACTGCGCATACCTGAGGCCCGTGGTTGTGGTCTGTATATCTGGGGGTTGTCGCGTCGTCACTGGTGTATGATTAGTTGGAGTGGATGTCACCAGTCCAATAGCACAGTTCTGATTGTTCGCTACACCCATGTCTGTCGCGGGGTCAGATATCACAACGTCGGTTGGCCTCTCTTCGGCTGCTGTTTGACAACCATCCACGGCTATTGGCTCGGGCGTGCAGTACCCAGATTCACCGCCAAACACTACTTGGTCCCATAATGTTACATCTGCATCAGACCAGCGGTAGTTGTCATCAAACAGCGGCGCCAATCCTCCATCGTCTGTGTTAAAGACTTGTTCACGTATTTGGGCGTCTGAAAATAACAGGCATGAATCATCTAGTTATCATGAGTACACATGTTCTAATATAGGCTAGTAATTTGACATTGGTCCTGAGAATGTGGTACACTGCCATCTAGTGTCTGTACGTGAAAGTGAAACTTATACTACAAACAGTCAGCTTCAATAACCCGTTTATACATGAATATCCTTCAAAATCGCATGTATACCCAATTATCCTTACACACACTAACAGGGAATGCATAACACAACTCGCTCACCATCCACCACTTCGCCCCCCTCGTTCGCTGGTTTAAAACGCTTATTGGCTCCAGGCGGGGGTCTCTCCACGTCATCCACAGCCGGACGCTTCAGCAAATCATCCCAGGCTGTGTCTCGCGTTAGTAATTGCTCGAGGTATGGTGCACGGCCCACTCGCTGTGTAAGCTCCGTCAGGCCTGATAATTCTGGCGATAAATATAAAGACATTAGTGTAAATTATGTACAGGTTAGATCATTAATAAAATTACAAATGTATACACCTATGGTTCGTAATTACCTGAAGATTGTCCTGGGTCTCTGTTATGACTGTATAGTCTGATTGTCGGGCTGACTAGCTCTGGTGAGACTTGAATAAGATAGCGATACATGCGTTATACACATTCATATCATCAACATTTTTTTATTTTAAACTATTTTTAAACAGGCATGGTACTTACAATACACATTATGGGGTACATCATCGCTGTTTTGGGTGTTGATTATCGGCCCGGTCACTGCAAAATAGTATCAATGTTAATTACAGGCTAAAAACTAATTACATCATGTTAAACCATATTGATGCATCCAACTTACACAATTCCTCGTGTCTCTTGTCGTAATTACGCACTGATAACCCAAAGGTCTCGGCATCTTCTAAAAATAAAGAAATAAGCCTATATATTAAACAATAGTTAGTTTACAGCCAGACTAGTATGGAACAATACACACACAGTCATATAGCCAGCATAGCTACGTAGCTACGGGCTGGTTGCGATTGTTTCAACTCACCTAGATTAATTCCATCCATCGTTCGTCTGCTGCTGTGCTGTTTTTAGCCTGTTTGAAACCCGCGCTTAAAGATGCAATGAGACTAAACCAGTATTTAACCCCTTGGATGGGTTGCTATGAACACGCCTCACGGTGATGCGCACGTCCATGACGCCCTCTAACACCTTCAAATCCCTCGACGTATTAAGGTGATCAGCACCTAACATTTCAAAATCTATATATCTATATTTTGAGCCTAATAACTCTTGGTTAAACCATTGCTGTGTTATAATCTTTAGCTGTTTACTCCGATTCCATAAAATCCAAACACATAGGTTTAATACCTATACGTTTGAGACGATGCCATTTGTAACATAATATACCCGACTCATGACCATAATATTATTTATATATATAACATTCTCAATATATTATAGGTAGCCCTCACCATTAGACTATGAGTAGCTATTAATCATATTCATTTATTACTGCTATAATTGCAAACATGTAATATTGTATCGGATTCTGATCTAAATAAATGTCTTATGGATCAAACCTTACAAAACTAAGTCTTTTAAACTTGAATAAGCCGGTATCATTATCATTAGACCATAGGGATTATGTATATATCATGTTAAAGTTTGCTATAATAGAATGAAAGAATGCCATCTCACAGGCTGACAAGACCTTGGTATGCTTGAGCGCCTGATGAGCCATATGGCTTACTTGGGGTAACACTTTCACTAGCCCCGTGCTGACCCCCTGCTATGACAACAGGATATATCCTGGGTCAGAAACACCATTGATACGGCGGGAAATCTCAGCCTCTCAGATAACACCTTGCTATCAAAGCGATCACACCATTTGTGGATCTCAACTGGCTCTGTGGAGGGGGGAGAAAGGGGGGATATATTTATGACCTGTCAGAGGACCTGTCTCATCACTCCAATATGACAAGCAAGCTGGACCTGTCTCATCACTCCAATATGACAAGCAAGCCCAAACATAGATCAAAGTATCCATCTGTCCAAATTGTCATACTAATAACCCTTTTATGACCCTCATTACTCCAATTATGACACATACCCCCCTCTAAAGACTACTCTTGTTCACCGCTAGAGCCAGCCTTGTAGTTTCACATACTACTTCCGCAGACAGATAGGAGTGTCCTGCTGAGCTGTCTCGGTCTCTTCCATCGGACACTCATTTATTGTTTTCTGTAAGATCCTGGTGGTGGGGAGACTACTCCGGGGGAGACTAGGTTCTCCGTGGGGGGTAGCTTTGCAGTTTTCTGTAAAGTTGCCTCGAGCCCGGTAACCTCCGAAGACAGACTAGGTTAGTTTTGGTGTAGGTCTGGGCGAGTTGTATGGCTAGGCTGGGCTTTTGTTTGTGATCAGGAACATTGCGCTATCATGGCGGCCATCTGGAGAGTTGCGTTTGCTACTCGTGGGCCTATTGATTGGATTGCGTAGCCTAATTAGAGCGCCTTTTTGTGAGATTTAGTCTTACTTGGTATCGATAACGATGTCTGTGTTCGATGATTTCGTTAAAGCTCCCTCGTTGGAGGCCTTCAATCGTGTACTAAGAACCACTTACTGTTACTCGCTGATCACTATGACATTGCTTTGACTGCCGCCGATAAAAGGGGCTAAGGATTTGACAAGAGTTGTTATTAGGCTATGTCTGCCCTTGTGGAGAGATGTGTTGCCCGCCGGTCCATAACCTCCAACAGACACTTCCGCTGATGGCTTAACGTACGAGCAACAGAAGGAGCGCCTACTGCTCCATTTGGATAGAAGTAAAATTGAGTATGAGACTGCAATGGAAAAGTTCCTTTCGGTGCCTGAGCCAATTGAAATAAATAACAGCAACAAATCATGCAGCTAAATGAACAAAACGTACGTAAAATGTTGTTTTATAAACAGGAATTATTTCAGGCTACAACATGAAACACGGAGGCTGGTTCCAAAACAGTACAAAACTAGCGATAGCTAACGAGCAGTAGTGTTAGTGGCGTAGATCTGTCTGAGTACGATCTGTATGAATCATTTTTTGGGTTGCTAGGCAGATTTCGTGGGGCACTTTTAAAACTGCCCCATCTCCCAATGTACACTTTGGCCTGTGTCGCTCACGCTCATTGGTATGCCAGCATTTCACAGAGCAAGCACAAACAGAGCTAGCCATCAATTTAACAGAGAAATGCCGAAAGGTAAATGGTCAAAAGTGTGGCTGTATTTCGCACTAAAAGATTCAAACAACGCGACGTGCAGCAAATGCAGAATTGCTGAAGTTTGAAGCTGTAGTGTGTGTGTGTGTGTGTGTGTACAGAGTGTGTGTTTTGTATTTATTTATATTTAAGTATACCGTAAACTGTTGTTAATATATTGTTCATAGTTTTAAGTTAAAAGGTTTGAAGCTGTAGTTTGAAGCCAAGTGTTTTGTATTAATTTATATTTATAGTATACCTTAAACTAGTGATGGCGAAATGAAGCTTCATGAACCTTCGAAGCTTTCCAGCCAGACGTGTTGAAAAAAGGTTCACTACTCGAAGCATCGTTCGCTCTCTAGTGACACCTGCTGGTCAATAAAAATACGGTGTAGGAAAGATTTTCTCGGGACAGTTAGATTGTTCAATTTGTTGTGGTACGCAAGGCCTGCTAAAATAACATGCACACAAACGTATTGTGAAAAAAAACGTACATACATTAATTCAAATTTCGTTGTATGCGAATACAATGACAATAACAATAGGTTTCCTCCTGACGGAGGAATCCTAATAAAGGCTTTATTTCTCTTTTCTTCTAATAATTGTTCGACATACTGATGTAAGTGTAGTATGGTGGCACAACGGTTAGCGACGTCGCCTCATGAGCAGACCACGCAGGTTCGATTTCCAGTTAATTCTGAAGCTTTGGATAATAACGCTTGCTAATTATCTTTACTCTCATCTGTATTTTGGAACAGAGGGTAGTTAAAGTGCTTTTGGAATACTGGTCAGTACTTTTGTAAAACCAAGCGTAGTGAGTGCTTTTTGACAACTGGTCAGTAAAAGTGCAGGGCAGTGAAAAGGGGGTTAAAGTGCTTTGTGTCACGCTAGGTGTTTATTTAAAAACAATATTTGTTCCACCACCTTTGGACTCAGGCGGTTCCTTTTTTTTTAAACAATTTCACCCGCCCTTTGAAAATACCCACTCGCAAGGTACGCATGATGCAGGTGTGCATAAAATTGTATGTGCAAGCACATAGAGATGTGGGTATACATGTTTGTGTATTGCCCAGTATGCAAGTGGATCATCCGTTCTGAGGATGTTTGGCTCAGTCATATAGCGCTGGACTTCCACCATGGCATCTGCTGTGGTGTTTTGTGTTTTTCGTTTCTGCTTCACACTTGCGTCTAAATGACGCCACAGTTTACCTAAGAAAAATGAAGACAATTTGTTATTTTATGTAATAAATCAGTATCAACCCAGTATAAAGCATGAAGAACATACCTGAGGAGGTTGAAGGTCCCTCAGCTTGGCTGGCTGTTGTTGCTGGCTGTGGTGGTGGTGGTGTGTGTTTAGAGATAATGAGGGCACACTCACTGGTGAGCCTCTTCACTGCTTCGGTTGCTTTGGTCTGGCTGAGGAAGCCTAGTGTTTTGAAGCGTGGGTCCAGCAGCGTTGGCAGTGTCATTATGCTCATTGACTGCAGTTGATGCAGTTTGTCTCTTAAAAGGGTAGTCAAACTGTCTGCCAGCTGCTGGCCCATTAAAGTAGTTTTGTTCTGGATTTCCTCAGCCAATGCATGGTTCAACATCTTCAGCAGTGGAATAACCTTTGAAGCGGACACCCGCTTCTCCTCGCTCAGCTCCACTGTGGCATCGTTGAAGGGTGACAGGATACTCAGACACTCTCCAACAATCATATACTCCCCTGCTGTCAAGGGGGGTATATCCGTGAGCAATGATGCCACAGCTGCACCTACTGGCTCCCTCAGGTCATAAATCCTTTGAAGCATCTGGTAGGTGCTATTCCAGCGGGTGTCCACTTCTTGGAGGAGTTTGAGTGGAGCCTTGCCATGTGGGTCTGCATTTGTACGAGTCTTTCCTTTACACAGAAAATAACAATATAAGAATTTCTGAGGGAGACCATAATGACATAGTGACAACTACATAATAAAACATGTAGTACAATACAAACATGTCAATACATAATGATTGTGTGAATGATAACAGCAAATATAATGTAACATACCTTAGCAGTAGTGCTGGATCGGAACAGACCCACAAGCTTCCTTGCCTTCATCCTGAGCGCTGGGAGCCCAGGAGTCTGGTCAAGAGCTTTTTTACCATCAGGTTAATGGCGTGTGCTATGCATATTGCATGCTTAACCTTCATTTCCCTGGTACTGGCAATCATGTTTGCTGCTGCAACGGTCACCACACATGTAACTTTTGAGGTGATTCCCCATTCCTCCATAATGGAGGCCTTGGCTGCTGCCAAGTTTGCCGCAGTATGGGCTTGGGGGAATTTATGCACAGCTAAAAGGACTGTGCTCAGTGTGTGACTGTCATTGATGAAATGACAGGTGACCGCTAGATATGCATCCATGTGGATGGATGTCCACATATCTGCCGGAATTTCTGCTCCACCATGGCTTTTAAGGCCTGAAGAAATAAGATTACATATTGAATGAAAGCTGTGAAATAATATATTGTGCACATGTAAATGGACAAATATCCTGTGCACGTACATACCTGTCTTGTGGGCAGAACATATGTGGGGTCCAGCTTGTTAACAAACCCTCTGAACCCCTCATCCTCGACGAGGGTGAATGGCTGGCTGTCTTTCACAATCAGCTCAACCATGGCCTCATCGAGTTCCTGTTTTCTGGAACCTAAGCAAAACAAAAAAATAGCCTACGTATACAATATTACAACCAAAAATGAAAGCGCACACAAAGTGACAAAACACATGCCCTACCTTGGCTAGGTCCAGCGTCGGGCTCCTTGAACTCATGCAAGGCACGGTAATGCCTCAACATGGAGGAGGTGTTGTTATTATAACTGAGTGTCTTGTCAAAGACAGTACATTTCACCTACGAATAAAAAAGATACTAAAGGTCCGTGACAACATTAAATAACCCAATAATAGGTGTGGTGTCCGATCACAAATTACCGTGAGGTACCAAAAATGTCAGAGTGGAGACAGCCGATTGTAGAGTATTTCAGTAAGGTTTATTGCAGATCTTAAACCACAATAAGAGAATGAATTCGAAGACGCTCTGACAAAAATATCTCCCGCTTAGGCATTTAAACTTAACATGACACTCCCACTAAAGCCTCGACTGGCTGACTGTTCAACCAATGAAACCTATGACCTCCCCGTTGACTCCACCAATCAGAAACCTATCATAGTACCTTGAAGACCCACCCCTTATTTATCGTAAGACAAAGCAGCCCCGTCTTCCCATTCAAATAATATCCCTAACTCCTTTATTTTATACTGAATTAGATAAACCCATACAAAACCTACTTATTTACTACTAACATTCCTACATAATTCCCCCTTTGTGTCTGATCAGACACACTAACCAATGTCTCCATAACTATCATGCACACACTATCAATCTACTACGTGATAAAGCAAACACGTTTGACATCCTGTACATCAAAACTAGTTACCATTATGTTAAACAATTCATACATTCCATCTAACCAAAATATTACTACCCCCATATCACACAACAGTCTCACTAGGGTGGTCCTAGACGAGCACACAGTCATATTTACAATTTTGTACATTTGATACAGTTTCCATATCCTTTATTATCATTGAATGTAACCATTTTTATGTCCATGTTCTGGTGTTCCTGAATCCTGAGGTGCAACGCCCTTTACCTCGCAGATGGGAGCAAAAACCTTCTTATTTTAAGGTGAAAACCAAACCCACTGCCCTGTCCTGTACAGCGACACCTGCATTCCGCAGGCTGCGAGTAGCAACCCTGCACCTCTGAACACCAGAGTCCAACTGTATCATTGTGTAGAAAGTTCCATAGAAAACATCTCCCCATCATTCCCACCGATGTGATCTTCAACTCATCCACGAGTCTGCCCAAAAAGTCAGAGGTTACCAGCACTTGACTTCGGCATATCCGTTGTGGTTCCTAGACGCCTGTGATCCGGTCGTCCAGATCCCACGTATCCATGAGGGGGCCTGGTTCGCCCCCGGTCTCGTCATCCTCGCTCATTCCCATCGATATTCCATCTGTAGATCCAGTCTCCATGGCAACCTCCCTTTCGTATTCCGTAATCAGACCTTCCGCTGCCCCCTCTTCATCCACCACCAAAGACACTTGAGGTAGCTGCGACGTCACTGCCCGAACTGCAAGAGACTTACAACAAGGAAGCACACAACACACAACCAAGCAAAACACTAATAATGTAACCCCTATAATTACGGCCACTGTAGTTAACCACGCTCCCCACTGCAATCCAAAGATACTCTGAAGCCAACCTGTAAGCGCAGAATCACCCCCATTCTGCCCAGCATTACTTGCAAGTTCATTCCGGAGGTACCTCAGCTTATTCATTGCCCCTGTAAAATCCCCCTCCGGAGATGTATTATTAGGGATAAAGGTACAACAATAGCTTCCGAATTTGGCACACACTCCACCCTCTTTGGCCAATATCTAATCCAGTGCAATTCTATTCTGTAATGCCATCCTGGAGGTAGCATCTAACTGCTCCCCCAGTGCCCTAAGGGCATCTGTAGTATGATTAATAAACCTTTGCTGGTTATAGTAAATATAATTAATCCAATCCGCATTCTTGTTAACAGTTACATACGGAATCAGAGATTCTAACCCTGTCCAAATCTCATTACGTGCCTTATACTTTTCTGGAATTCCTCTAGGCTGTCCAATGGCATCTAAATATCCACCATACTCATAATCCTTCACACCTGTCTTTCTACCGTCTCCCGCTGATCTCTTTCTCCTAGAGGAACTCCCTGGGAACCCACTACCCTCAACACTGTTTAAACCGGTAATTTCCCCATCCATAATGGCAGTTCGCTGCATCATAGTCACCCTTGCACACCTACCCTTCCAATGTTCGGGTAACGTATTCCTCACGCCCCATTCTCTCCCACAGGCCCACCATATATCCGCTAACGGAACATTCTGAATGGACTGAGTGAACGCTTTCCCAAACATAGCCGGCCTGCCTGAATCTATAAACTTGTCCTTGGCGCTACAATTTTGCAAACTAACATTACACCGCAATGGTACTAGTCCTCTCAATTCCCATTGCTGCTTATAAAATGGTGTTCCCAGTTTCCGGTAGAACGGACCAACCAGCCTCAAGGCCCACGTCCTGTTGCATGTCCCCTCGAACACACCTAGGTCCTCGGTAGCCGCATCCGCTGAATCCGTCCTATCAAAACACTCAAACAGAAATTCCGATCCAACAGTGTAATCCATAATCTTTCCCTCATCCGTACTAGGCCACGTCTGTGATTTTACTCTGCATACATCTAAAACTTTATATTGAATACTATCCCACATTTGTGTTCTCTCATGGTGTGTTGCACTTCCCAGGTAAATCATACATTCAAACGGACAGTATGGCTTTGTACTATTCCCCTGGTGGTTCCAATAATGCTCTGGACAGTCCTCCGACCTATACCTGGCAGTATACAAAGCCCAACTATACCACATGTTTTTTCATTTGGCCACCGTCTGTTCCGCCTCCTCCTCTCCATCCCTATCAACCAGTTGACGCTTCACCCTTCTCCCTCCTCCTTTCCCATCCATACTTCTGTCCCCCTGGACTTCCCCACCGAGGACACCTGTTGGGAACCTACTTTCATTCACTTGGATGGTGAATAGGACCGTGAAATAGGGGTAAGGGGTCATACTGGTACTCTCTCGCTTGCTCCGGGTGATTGTGGAGGGTGCTTGGGTCGAGGAGGCGGCCCTTCTGCCATGGGTGTCGGGGACTCGGGACGTCTGATGTACGGATCCGGTTTCCTGATTGTAAGACATCTCCTCCTTCCAGGGCTCTCTGCTCCGCGGTGCTGAAACATAAATCAACCCCAGACTAACCACCACCACTATACTTGCCACCATCGTCATGACCGCGTTCCTCCATCTCTCCGGCCGATTTTCCCGGTCCAGAACAATCCGGACCCTCACCCTCCTTTTGTGAGGCCAATCCCGGCCTGGTCTGTTCCAGGACCTCCACTGGTCCCTTGCTCGGGTCTAGCTGCTCCAAGAGCATGTCCTCCATCCTGTCTCTCGTTGCTGAGCTGAGCTTCCTTGCCATCACCTGGTTTTAATGCTCTGCAACAGAAATTGAGGTGATACCAGAAACTTGACCCTCTACCCAATGCGAAAACCTGTCCACCACCACCAACACATATCAGCTGAGCTGAACATGGCTGCTCACAAGGGATACACATTACTGTATTGAATTCCCCTGATTCTGCCATCTGTACTACACTGAACCCAGCATGCGTTTTGTTATCATAGTTGTGACTGGACCCATCTACAAAGTAAACCACCTTCCCATTTTTCAAAGGCTCACTCTCCAAATCAGGTCTCCGTTTTGAAAAGGCAACTGAGTCTGCAACACAATCATGTGGACTTCCATCATATTCCAACGGAACTCGATCCGCAGGATTGTTCAGTCACAACTTTTAACTGTCACATCTGGGCAAAATGTTAAATCATAGTACTTCAGCTGCCGCTGTGCAGTGAGACAAAACCTCCCTTTGTCCATCAACTGAGAAATAGCATGACTAGTATAAATATTCACCGGCCACCCCATAGTTATACCTGAAGCCTTAACGTATGCCATGTATACAGCCTCCAACCCCTGATAACAGGGTGGGTATCCCTGGGCCACTGAATCCAACTTGGAACAGTAGTATGCAATGATTTGCTTTGTCTTCCCTTGACATTGTGCCTGCATTAATATCCCAGTCATGTACGCGTCACGTCCTGTTTCCTTTTTCATTGAAACATATAGAGCAAAAGGTTTTGTGTAATCTGGCAAGACCAAAGCTGGGGCGCGCTTTAATTCACACTTAATAAGGTTAAATGCTTCTTCCCCATCTATGGTCCATGCCAACCGGTTTGTCAATTTCTCAGATCCAGCTTTTGCAATCAAAGCACGGAGTGGAGCAATCTTCTGCTCATGACACTCAATCCATTCACTGCTAAAACCTATGAGTCCTATTTGCTATATGCTCTTGTAAGGGCAAATGTTACACCCAGGAGGCTGCGCTCGTCTAGTGAGCGTCGTTTGGCACTGCCGTCCGTGCAAGCACGGCAATCCAGACTATTTTCATTTGTAGTTCCACGTTGGTGGAACGAACTGTCTAGTACTACCAGAGCAGGGGCGTCCCTCTCTACCTTCAAGAAGCTTTTGAAGACCCAACTCTTCAGAGAGCACCTCCCCTCCTAACTGGCACCTGACTAGCGCTTAACTTGCACTTCAGCAGTTACATTCCTGCACTTCTTTTTCCTTTTTTCTAGGTCGTTGTTTTTCTAATTCTCATGTAAAGTAGTATTTATTGTTACACCATGCTTTTTATTGCTCTTAGCTTGACTGTTCTCTCCCTTGTACGTCGCTTTGGACAAAAGCGTCTGCTAAATGACTAAATGTAAATGTAAATAAAAGACATCATATGTCTAACTGTCTGAGGTTTTGGAGCTGCAATCAAAGCCTGGATGTGGTCAGGTGCCATCCCCTTCTCCCCCTGAGAAATCTGTCTACCAAGATACGTAACCTGAGATTCGGCAAACTGCAACTTTTTCCGGGACACCTTATGACCCCCTTCCGCCAGTGCTTGTAACACTGCAATGGTATCTTGTTCACATGTGTGTACATCTGGTCCACATATCAATAAATCATCTACATACTGCAGGATTGTACTCCTGCACACCAGGTGTTTCAAATCATTGCGAATGGCTTGGTTGAACACATGCGGACTATGCTTAAACCCCTGTGGCATCCTGGTGTACCTGTATGTTTGACCCATATATTGAAATGCAAATAGCTCCCTGCTTTCCGCCAAAGGAATAGAAAAGAAAGCCTGGGTAGCATCAATTACACTAAACACGATTGCGTCTGATGGTGTATTTGTTAACAGAGTGTGTGGGTTAGGCACATCCGCCGGCCAGTCTTCCACAACTGCATTAACACAACGCAAATCCTGCACCATTCTCCATCTAACCCTGTCTGCCTTTAGAACGGGATAAATTGGTGTGTTACACCTAGCAAACGGCACCTTCTCCAAAACACCAGCTTGCAGTAACCCTTCTATCGTGCCCTTGACACCAGCTGCTGCTTCCGGAGAAATGGGGTATTGTCTCTGAAATGGCAGCTTTGCCCAAGGTTTGATTCTAAACTCCAAGGGACTCACCGACTTCACCAGCCCTATATCAAAGTCTCCTGTGGCCCACACCTGGTCTGTCACAGCTTTCAAAACACCATTCTTGTGAACCTCTGTCCCTTCTTGTAAAATCATCATTTTCCACTTTCTCACCCCCTCACTTGTCTTCTCACCTTCCTTATACATCAGTCTCTCGGTGTCATTCAGAGCTCTGTGTAAATCAACATTCCAACACTTGTACCCAATACCTTCATACCTGCCATACAAACAATATGGATTCCCATAAGGACAACCCGCAGTGTACTCCTCCTCTTGGCATTCACCATCACTAACTGTGACTACTTGAGGCTCCCCCGTTAAGCGAGATGAGTGTTTGATTCGCATCAAGGTGTTATCCTGTGACAACTCCACGTCACCTTTTCCTAATTCCTTCGCAGGCAGCCACTTGCTGACACTGGCTCTTCATCATCCTACCCACATCTCTTGTCCTGAAACCTAATCCCACTTTAAGTGTAATGTGTGGTATTATGCCTCCCAAATCACGTGCCACAATATGCAATGGTGAATCCATCCTAACTTGTACTGCCACCCCTTCAGGTCCCACAATTATGCCCCTGGCCTTTAGCCCGACCTGAGTCCTTACATGCAATGCCTCTCTCCACATCTTATCACTCACTCCATTCCCTTCTATTCCCGTGACATCTTCCACCATGACAGTGCAATGAGTTGGACACCTAGTCTTTCTGAGGCCTGCATGCCACTTGTTTATCAGAGGACCCCAATCACTCCAGATTTTATCCTCCCACTCCAATCCAAACAGATAAATCTGCCTAAACTGGGATGTGATGAGTGTTTGTGGAGCCATTATACTGTGTGATGATTGGTTGAACAAAGACAAGCCTGCCGGAGTACACTCAATCTGAACTCCCATACGACATAACGCATCACGTCCTAATAAATGAATGGGAGTGTGATCTGAAATTAACACCGGCATTCTTATTTCTCTTCCATCCATCTGAATCAATACTGGGTCTGAAAAGGGAATAATCTGAATTTGTCCTGAGAATCCGACGGTCTTTGGCACCTTACCTGTGCTAGACAGGGGGAGATGTTGGGCGTCTGCTGTACATATACACGTAAAAGTTGCGCCAGTATCAACCATTAATTTAACAGTTTCGCCCTCAATCTGAACTTCCATAACCGGTTCCTTATCAGCCTGTTTTGACAACACAACAAGCTGATTATCCCCCTTCGGATTCTCTGGGCAGCCTCAGTAATGTGGTCCTCCAAACGGAGAAACAAGCCCACCCTGCTCTCCCATTTGAGGTTGCATTTCTACCTGTCCACCTACAACCCTCTGCTGGCAATCTCTGCTTATATGCCCCACCTGGCCACATAACCAGCACTCCAATGACCCATCTCTGAAATTCATACTTCGGCTTGCCATACCTCGGCCTCTTCCTCTGCCTGCTCCACCCCCTCTGTGCCTACCCTGCATGTACCCCCACTGAGGCTGTGAATACTGTTGAGCCGGCTGAATCCGATACGGTTGTCTACCCATTTGTTGCGGGGGATGGGGGCCTTGTGTTTGCTGAATGGGTGTTGGCTGCTGAAACGCAAATGGCTCAGACCCTGAATTTTGCATATTGCTTTGTCTCACATCCTGCTTGGGTGATTGGGCATGTGCACCAAGCTGAGGGGCTTGTATGCACCCCTTTTTTAAGCCCTTATCACTTTCTAATTGGTTCTGAACCAACTTTCTCTGCTGTTCCGTGTCCTGTTTTTCCAAACTTAAGTCTGTCTTCCTCTGCACATTTACTAAATGAGTGACAGCATCTCTAAACTCTGTTTTCGCCATAGACCCAATTCGGTGATCATCCTCTAATTTATTTCTGGCTGACAATGGAAGGGCTTTCATTATGGCCTTCCTCATCATATGTCTAACCATTAAGTTACTCTCTGGGTCTGTCTCCATCCTCATTCGCCAGTCTGCTTCCACCCTTTCCACAAACACAGCAGGATTTTCATCTGCTCCAATCTTATTTACAGACATACTAGCCAAAGAGAAGGCATTAGGGTATGCATCCCTTAAGCACCTCCACACCTGATTCCTATAAGTATCAAATGCCAACTCATCTGCCAGTGAATTACCCATTAGCCTTCCAAGTGCCACTTTATTAAGAAGTGGTGGTCTCCTTAGTAAGGATACGACTCAACAACGATTTTACATCTCCAACGGCTAACCTTTTTCCTTCCATCTCTGATTCCAGTTTCCCAATCCAAATTCCAGCTCCTTCTTGCAGAATAGGAAGCCTGGATATCAATCCGTCTAAGTCCGTATGACCCCACGGTTGGTAATGCGTTACATTACCTTTATGGAGTAGAGGCATCATCACCTCTACCTCTGTGACTGGTGCCTGTATCCCTTCTCTCTCTCTCTCTCCTCATTCCTTATCAAAACATGTTCCAAACGCTTGATTTTATCCTTCATTTTCCTCATCTCCTTATTCTCTCTCCCTACTTCCTTCAAGACCTCCTTCTTAGAAAATACAGTGACTGGGCATTGATTGTTCTCTAATCACTAAATCATCCCAGTCCTCAGAGTCACTGCCCTCTCTGTACCTTGTCACACTCTCTTCCTGTTCCTCTCTCTGTGTAACAACTCTTTTAAATGGCTTCTGTGAAGACCTCCACCCCCATTCCTTTGACATTACTGGGGCCATTTTCTTTGCCTGTGCTAAGCCATCCTCTTCTTCTTCCTCATTCTCCTCAACTTCTTCCCGATCTCTACCTATCCTCCATTTAACACCCCAGAATCCACTGTGAATTGCACCATTTGTGAGCGTTGTGGCACCTTACGTCTTACTCAAGTCCTCCTCATCCTTAGCCAAACAACCCTTCACCTCATTGCTCAAACTCTTTATATGTCGTAATCGCCTTTCGACTGTCTGGCACAATTTACTTCCCATCTGGTTACCCTCTGTTCTTAACTTCTTAGCATTAGAATCAGACATGAGTGCTAAGTCATCATACAGTTTGAAAAGAGCCTGAGCATTCAGACGGCCTGCTACCGCCTCCAACACCAGCATATTCATATGATTATAATTCTCTTCCCTTCTGCGCCAAAAGGTGTCTTCCTCAGCCATTCTATCATTGAAGTCCGGTATAACTCTCCTCCTTCTCTCTCTGTGTCACCTCTATTCTTCCTCCTAGGTATTTTTCCAACTCCATATCAACACCTCCCATTGATCTCTGTATTTCCATTGTCCTTCCTTCCTCAAAATTCAACCTTCTGTTCAACTGCTCTTGATCCTTACTTGCAAAACAAGCATGAGCCCCACCTAATTCTTTCCAATCTCTGTCTCTTTGTTCTGAGAATGCTTCCCATGGAGCCGTTTATACACCTGGTTCAGTCATTCCCCCACTGTTATCTCTCGTGCTCTTTGTATAAGGCCCAGCAGAATATACAGATGACCTTTCTTCATTACCCCTCTTATCACTACCATCACAAGACTTTTTCATGAGGGAACCACGAGAAGACGCAGCGGGCCTGCTTACAACTTCAACACCCTTTCCTTGATCAACTGTACCCCCTGATAGGGGACCAGTAAAAGACAAAGGGGGCCTTGCTTCCAAATTAACATTCACAGAGTCCTGTTGTTCTAAGTCAGACAGAGCCTCCAAGGGCCTTTGTTCTAAACCAGCTGTCCCCACAGACATTTCTTCTAATCCTATTTCAATGTTAATTAACCTCTTCGCTATCTCCTCCACTTTTTGCCATCTCTCCACCTCATCAGACCATAGAAATTAGAAGGATTTAAAGAAAAAAAAGAAATTAGAACATGGTTGGCATAAAGAGTTCTAATATGAACAAGCATCTTCATTAAAGCTTTTTCTTGAGTGCCTTGGTCCAACCATTCTCTTGTATAGTACTAGAGTGCTATTTACAAAGTGCAAAGAAGCAGCATAGTGTCTTGGCATGTGATCAGCCCTGGTACAGTTGCTATAGGTGTGAGAAATGATGTGATGCAATTCTTTGACGCCAGAGGGAGCGGCCCTGCGGCACTTGACCTAATGATCTTACCTGTTACATTCAGATGAATTTCATACATCAGACCATAATCCCACACATCTGTTGGCTCCTGGCCTTTTGTCTATGTAGAGAGTCATCAGACATGTTCCTGTCTTGTGTGTGCTAGAGCTTTTATCAACTGATGGTTGTCTTTAGTCTACTGCCACAGGTATTTGCATCCATATGGCCCTGGGCCTAGACCTGTCCTATAGGTGTGAGGAATTCATTGATGCGGATTTCTGATTTAGCCATGCAAATAAATAAAAAAAACTGTTGAAGTTAAGTGTTTTATTTAAAACAAAGATATATTCAAACAACAATAATATATAAGTGTATATTCAAACCATAATAAACAAAATACGCAATAGTGCAAGTAAAGTACAAACAGAGTGCAAAATAAGTAATAAAACAACTAAGTGAAAATAAGTACAAGAAACATCGAAATAAGTAATATAAACACGTGCAAAAAGGTAATAAAAACAAGGTGCAAAATAAGAAATGTTAACTGTGTGTGTGTGTGTGTGTGTGTGTGTGTGTGTATATATATATATATATGGTATATATATATATATATGGTATATGGTGTGTATATATATGTAATGTAATATAAAATTATTTATAGATGGTGGTACGTATTTACAAAACGCGGATGGTCAGCCTGGTGTAAATCTGAAGTTTTATCTCCCTTTGCGTGTCTTTGTGCGGTGCCTTTGCCAAGACACCTAGACTATTGCCAAAACAAGTGTTTTCACACTGGTGGAGAAGGTTCTACGGGCGCCAAGTCCCTGTACATTTGGACCCTGCGCTCCTCGACCCTTGCCATTGCCTCAATGACACTCTGGTCTTGCGCCGCCCGTCTTCTCTGTGGTGTACGCAGGGATAGCGGTACCATGGGTCTGGAGGCTTGAGGGGTGGATGGAGAGGGCGGAATCCTGGAGGGTGGAGGGGTGCATGGAGGCAGAAACCTGGGTGGTGGGTGGCAGGTTGGCTCAACGGAAGCCTCAGGTGCTGGTGAGGATGACTCGGGGGAGGCCTCAGGTGCTGATGAAGATGACTCGGGGGAGGCCTCAGGTGCTGAGGTGGCTGTTTCCTCCCTGCATAATGGCTCTGTCTGCTGTTCATAATAATAAAAGAAAAGGCAGTTGTTGGTCTGTTAGCAATATGAAATTTGCATCTGGCTACAATTCAATCAATTCAACTTTATTTCGCCATGTATATGTAAGGTAGTGGATGTGCCACGCCGCTAGGCAGCGCATTCTGTAAATTATAACTTGTTTGCTGTGATGTTGTTTGTACCTCGGGGTGACCCGTAAGTTTCAGGAGTTCTGTTGCCAGAGATGCCATGAGTGAGCTAGAGTGTGTGTGCTTGATGAATGAGAGCTGCTGTGCTAAAGAAATAAATCTCGCCACCATTACGAAACCTCCTCCTCGTCTCCCGTGTCGAATCCTTTGGACGCCCAACCACCCGCCAACCGAAACAACATATAACACAACGCAGAGTAGCAGCGGGCCGTTGGATAAGTGGAGAGAGAGGGTTACATATACAGATACTAGGAATTTGATTTGGTATTCTCCATGCAGGCTATAGCATCACAAATAACAACAAGACAACACAGAACAACAGTACAAAGACCAATAGTTTATCCTGTATTCCGTTTTGCAAAATGTTGAAGCATACAACGACAATCTCTATCTGCAGTGTGGCCTCACTCTGATTACACTGCCACCGCGAGCACAAAGAGGCTGTTCAGAAACCGAGAAATATTTACCTTATTGTCGTAGTTAGATGACGTCTCCCGATGTTTGACGAATGGGTCCAACCACGACAGAAACGTTAGGATGGCAGGCATCTTCTACCCTCCTGCATCGCCACTTCTGCTTTTAAAAGTCCTCTTGGCCCTCACAAACTTGTCCCGCAGCCTCCTCCATCGCGTTACGCAGTCTTTAGTGTCCAGCTCTACCGCTGCAGATATCGCTCGCCACGAATTGGCAGTCATTCGCGCATCTTTATAATCTTTTAGCGATGTGTTATAGAGGTGAGGATATATACGCTCTTCGGTGTTCGTGATCTCCATCTTCTTAAGTTTTTTTGTGGATTTTAAACATGGCGGTATTGTGATATATAGGGAATGAAACAGGAAACGCGAGGTCCAGAAATGTGAGATTCCGGAAATGATGTTGTTTGGAAATTATGTCGTAGCGGACCAATCACGGCCAAGGGGTATCCGTCGCTGTACAGCACGTCATGACGGATCGACAGGAATTTCTACGGTGCACGGGAGAGCTCTCCGAGGGCCCCGGAGACGACAGAGAGGGCGTTCCAGGGCGTTCCATCTATGTGTAGGCCCTTCCCATGTGTCCGTAAACGTGTAGTACGGAGTACCATATAAGCGCCCTTACACAGAATTTTCCATATAATATAAGACCATTTTACTTGAATTGCACATTTTGATGGCAGATCATATTTTTTTTAAGAAAATCTCCTCTATTAAATACAGTACAACATGACAGTTTGTATGGTTTTAAATTGTCATTTATTATCACACTGGCATTTAATTATGACGGCAAACAATTACACTGCACTTAACTGTAAGTGTAAATGTAAAGGGAATAAGGTAACTGTTTCCTCTACAAAACCAATGCAGGTCACGTGAGAAATTATCCAAAGATCCGTATCCAAAGACCCAGTCAAAACGAACGAATCATTACTGTTTTCTCTAGCTACCAGTGCTGAGCCTATGCAGGTCACGTGAAAAATGATCCAAAGACTCGTACCCGGCAGGCGAACGAATCGTTCACCTCCCGACCGTGTCTTTGGATCAATGTTTCGTTCTTCTGCCAACCGACTCTTCGGATCAATGTTTCGTTCTTCTGCCAACCAAGTCTTTGGATCAATGATTCGTTCTTCTGCCAACCAAGTCTTTGGATCAATGATTCGTTCATCTGCCGGGTACGAGTCTTTGGATACTTTTCCACGTGACCTGCATAGGCTCAGTACCATAGACACATATCTCTTTATATGTCTATGCTCAGTACAGCTAGAGGAAACAGAAATGATTCGTTCATTTCCCGACTGGGTCTTTGTACGAGTCTTTGGATCCTCTTTCACGTGACCTGCATTCAACAAATAATTTCTGTTTCCTTGGCTGAGCCTATGCAACAGTCCCGATGCGCGGCCGCGAGAAAATGAACGAATCTCTCTGAGAGGACTCGTTAGTCCCGAGTCCTTGTAAGGATTCGTTCAAAATGAACGAATCGTTCACGAACGACACATCACTAGTATATTCACAAAACAAACGAACGACGAGACACTAAACAACGGTAGACAAACGGTATGAAATATGACAATATGATGTATGCTATTTAAACTAAATAAACGGAACATTTAACACAAGACATTGTATGGTGTGGTTATTTAAACTGTAGAGGTGTAATGATTGTAGAAAGCTAGCGCAACATTCACAGAAGTTTGGATGATGAATGATTAGGTTAACATACATAACTGTATATGGACACGAATAATTCAATTCAATTTTATTTATATAGCGCCATAACAATACAATTGTCTCTAGGCGCTTTACAGAGCCCAGAGCCTGAACCCCCTTAGTGTAAGCACATTGGCAACACGGGCAAGAAAAAACTCCCTGTTAGTCAGGAAGGAACCTTAAGCAGAACCACAGCACATAAGGGGGGACCCCATCTGCTTGAGGTCGGCCGGGTGGAGATAGGAAGGGGGGATGGGGGGAGGGTTGTGTGGCAGAAGGGGATGGGAAACAACAGGTGTTGTACATATCCTGCATTTGGTAGGTGTACATAATATATATACAGACATCCGGTGGTAAATACATGATACAAACAAGACCAGTGTAGTGGGTATATACTGTGCTCAAAGGTTTACTGTTACAGGGGTAAGGGGAGTAGGAACAGAGAAACATGTTGATGGTGGCAATATTATATATTGTATATAAATGCTAGCATAGGGTATGAGGTAGAGTAAGTGTACGGCAGTGCGGTGGCGGTGGGTGCAATTGGCAGAGGGTTTCTACGGGTAGACCGGGTGGAGAGATTACAGCAGCGTCCCATAGCGAAGATAGTCTGGATTAGGAGAAAAAGAAAAAGAACAGAGTGAGTGGGTAGAGTTTGGCTGTCCATATGCGTAGTTGAGGAGTAGTGGGGGTGAGGAGCAATGTTTCCACTTCCATCAGCAATTGGAACATGCTACAAGGGAGAGAGAACATTTTTGTTAGTAGACATTTATTTCAGAACCAGATAAGGAGATACCTTTGGGTAGTAGATTTACAGTAGGCAATATGGCCATTTTATCAGTATTATTATAAGCATTAGCGATGTGATATAAGAGGGGAGGGAGGGAGAGAGAGCGAGCGAGAGAGGGAGGGAGAGGGGCTGCCTGGCTAGGTGTAAGGGAATATTATTTAATATATTATTTAGATTTTAGTCCAGTTTAGTTGATTAGGGGGGTATTACAAAAGAATAACACATGCAACATAAACACAAAACATTTGCACACGCTTACAAGTCTGTATATGGAGGGCAGTGTATTACTGCCGTGACGGTCGCCATGCGTACTGTCACAGTTAATAACAAAGGATAAACATAACTTGACACACAAGCACTTGAAGTAATCTATCAAAACAAATCATCTAAAGTAGTGATGTGATTTCATTTTGTTACATTCTTCTATAGTTTGTTACTCACTTCAAAGAGGTTTCTGATGGCATGCCAGTCCTCAAACTTAAAGATGAGACCTTCCAGTCGGTCTTCCTTTGTAGCATCCTAGAAGGCCCACTGTATGTTTCTGTAGTTCCTCTCAGTCAGCCGGTCACCTCCTACTAATACATTTGACACCCCGTCCGGTCCCTTTGGCACATACCTAAATGGATTACACACAAACCGTGGAATTACACGTTTCAATAAAGCCAAAGACTGACAGTGGAGCCTGATTTATATTCTTACTCTTTCTGAAGGTGACGAAGTGTGTCCACCAAATCTGACGTTTGGTTCTCGTTTTTGAAGAGCAGTCCCAGAGGGTACTTTGAGAATAAAAAAATTAGATGACATTGCAGTAATGTTTGAGTTGAAAGTATGTGTATTTAGTTGTTTTTTGCAGATTTAAGCCATGTCCTCTGTATATTGATGTGGCATGTGGTGAACCACTAATTTCTTGAAGGGTTTAAAAACAGCCAGGTACTGGGTAAGGATGCGGCTTCCAAGAACAATGAACTCATATAGTCCTGGGTTTCTAGTCCGGGGAGTGAGTTGCAAAGGTAGTACTGAAGGATGTCATGGTCAGGTTTGTCATTGCTAAGGTGATATGTCGTGATTCTATCTTGGACTGCAATATGATGAATCCAGTGTATGGATTGGTTGCTGTTGAGGGTGGACTGATGAGGTGCAACCATTAAAAAGTCCAAATTGTCAAATATTATGGAATATGTTGGTGGAGGAGTAGGGTATGTGATCGGAAAAGCTGAGGCTCAAGCCCAGCGCTGCTGCTTCAGAGTCACTTAATCTGTTGAAAGGCAGCGTAGCTATTTATGACTTTATGACCGGTATTTAGACTTCCTGGTGGGTCAGGCTCTCCCCCCTCTTCCTCTTCCCGAGTCACTTTCCTGAAGTCACTCCCGAGAACACGGCGCGGACGTCCTTGCCAATCTTAGCCCTTGGGCTTGGCTTCATGCCTTGTTCCCGGGAGTGAACACCGACACCGCTGGCCTCCATGTTGTTGTGGCAGTGTGATAGTGATGGCTGTTCAGCGTGTTAAAGAAGACCATGAACTCCGCTTCCGAGCCTGTGAACACCCCAAACAGATCATCCAAATATCTTAAATATACTGCAGGTGTCTTGGAGCATTTCAAAAAGGCACTCTCTTCCCATTGGGCCAAGTAAATGTCTGCATATGCCGGTGAATACTTGCATCGCACAGCCACTGATCTGTAAGAAGTGTTTCTCATTAAAGACAAAGTCATTGCGAGTGAGAGTGAGTCGCAAGAGGTCTAAAATCTCTCTGTCCGGTCTGTCAGGGTCTGGATGGCGTGAAAAGTGATGGGAGACAGCCTGTAGGCCGAGCTCCGTATCGATGTTTGTATACAAGGAATCAACATCAACCGTGAACAGGAAACTATTGGGGGGGGGGAAGGAAAGTGTTTTTATCTATCAATCAATCAATCAATCAATCAATTCAATCTTATAGCGCTTCTCTAAATACCCGAAGTCGCTTTACAGAGTCCAGAGTCCAGTAATCATTCATACACAGTCATACCGGTGGTGGTAAGCTACATCAGTAGCCACAGCTGCCCTGGGGAAGACTGACAGAAGCGTGGCTGCCATTCAGCGCCTACGGCCCCTCCGACCACCACCAACATTCATTCATATTCATACGATGCAATGCATGTCTTTATGATGGTGGGGGAAACCGGAGTACCCGGAGTAAACCCACGCAGGCACGGGGAGAACATGCAAACTCCACACAGAAAGGACCTGGAACGACCTGGAAGGACCGGGATGCGAACCCAGGGTCTTCTTGCTGTGAGGCGACAGTGCTAACCACTGAGCCACCGTTTTTAAACTATTGACAAAACTGTATGTGTCCTTCACATAACTGGAGTGGGAATGTGAAAGGGTATTGATGTAATAATCCACATACTCCGCTATTCTATATGACTCTGAGCCACAATCACTGACGATGGGCCGTCCCGGTGGAATGACATGGGCGGTAGACCATGACTCTGGGGGCTTGTGTATTTTTGGCAGTAGATAGAATTGTCTGGGTCGGGGTTCGTTGGGGCCAAAAAGGTAAAGTCTCTATTTTTTACTGATGTAGCCCTTGCTGAAAAGACCACTGATCAGCTGGCGGACGAGTCCCTGCCTCTCGAGCTGCATGGAATGAGCCAGGGGCCTGTAATAGATGGTGTTATTCAGTTGGCCTGTAATAGATGGTGTTATTCAGTTGGCCTGTAATAGATGGTGTTATTCAGTTGTCTGAAAGCTTCCTGCAGGTAATGGACCCTGTCCTGGAGGACAATTTGTCCCCCTTTTTGGCCGGTTCGATTACTATGTGTGTGTTTTTAGCCAGTGTGGTTAATGCTTTTCTCTGTTCTAAGGTGATGTTGTGATTCTGTTCCGCTCTGAACCTAAAACCCTCCAAGACATTCCTATCCCCCTCTATGAGCCTACGAAGATCAGCGGACGCGCCCTCATGTTTGGGCTCCCAGCGTAAAGGTTCACAGAAGGGTTCTGCCACGTAGGACGTGCTAAATTGGAAGTGCTCCAAGATTTTCAGCCGTCTGTGGTACATGTGCAAGTCACGCCTCATCAAGGTCACATCAGTTTGTGTGGGGGTGGGAATAAAAGTCAAACCTCGTTCTAGGATCTGTCTCTGGGCTGTGGTGAGTCGGAATGTAGAACACAAATTCATAATGTTAGACAATCGGGGTTCGGCGTCATCGCCCTCAACCCCTCTTAACAGTTTAACTCTGGTAACCAATTTTCAAAAATACAGCGGGCTGTGTTAGCTGTCCAGTGAATGGGATCATGATGGTCTAACTGAAACAGCTGCTGATCGATCTCAGGCAAGGAATCCACCTTTTCCACTACAAGCTCATTCAGAAAACGAATCGCGGCGCGGGAATCATTCGCCAACTCTGTGTGGTCATTGATGCGGGCAAACCAAAATCTGACCCCGGGAAATTGGGAATTAGTCGCCCTCAATAGACTGAGAAGGTCTTTGCGGATGGTAATCTCCGAGTTGGGTTTCACACAGTTTAGAATGCCCACTGAGAATATCACCATGGTTGGCCGGGGGTCTGGCTGTGGCAGCTGCCTGATGATATCTGCCAGGCGGCGGATGTTAGCGCCGGGGTAGCTGTCGATTTGCAGCCTGCTGTCCTGCAAAGGGGGAATCCGTGACAGATTAGAGTCCCCTAAAAAGAAAATGGATTTGCGGATGTTTACGAACCAGTCAGTGTGTTGGCGATGTGTTTGTTTGTGTCTGACCGGTTCCCAACTGTTGGGATCTGCAAATGGCTGCGGGTCATTCCACGCCAAACGGGACAATTTAAGGAAAATTCCCTACTCGACCATCTCAGATTTGGCAAAAAAAATTCAAGGTTGTTCATACACTTCGTATTATGAATAGTCCCAAACAGGGGCGTTTCTAGGCTTAGCCCCAAGGGGAGTGGCATGTTTGCGCGCTGCAATTTATTTTTTTAAGGCCCATTTGGGGCCGCGGATATCCATTGTTTCAGACAGTTCATAGATTGGTTTAATCAGAAAGAGTGTGATTTTGCTCTGTAGTTTTGCTTGCATTCGGTATATGATGACACAAGTGACAGAATGACAGGGTCATAGTGAAATTTGACAACACAAATATACCAGCTGTGGTGAAATTACCTGTTCTGAGCACCAAAGCTGTCCTGTGGGTAGCTCTTCAGCTTAACCTGTCTGGGCCCTGTGTCTTTTTCACCTAAATCATTAGTTGCTGCAGCTGCTTGGTCTGTCTCTTCCTCTCTCTGACTCTCTGCCTCAGCCTCTCCTTCTGCATGACCCTTTAAGATAAGTGCAAACATTGAAACATCAACTGATCGAAATCCAGAAGCCAATTTTATGACTTGGCATATAATATCATGTAATAATCTAGTTTAGGCTAACCCTTGGAGTAGCCTAGGCCTGACAACAAATATACATTTCTACCACAGTAGAAGAAAATAAAAAAAAAACTCCACTCATTTCCTGTAGACCTGTAGACCACTAACCTCCATCACACCGGCTCCTTCAGCCCTGTCAATCTCCTGCTTCTCTCTCTCATCTGACTGGGCGGAGCTGCCACCTCTCCTAAAGAATGTTCTTATATCCATCTGGTCAATGAATTGGATGATATACCGGTACAATAGCGTTATGAGGGACACTATGACATTTAGTTTTCACTAGCATTAACTGATTATAAATAACAACATTCTATAGGGACTGATAATATTGTTTTGAAATACTAGAGAGATATATCAATGCAAAGAATAGAGAGATGTCGATAGTTATTTCTTGTATTTCGAATTCGCTCGTTCACACTCTTGCTAACTGGTGACAGTTTCTAACAAAGTAGCAAGCTAGCTTAGTTTTAACATAGCCCACTACAATATTCGCTTTAATTTGCCTCATATCAAGTAAACCTAAAGCAGGTAACACTCGTTAACAACTACAGATAGCCACATTCTGTAACTTCTTGTACTTACAATTTCACTCTGTGCATCATTTACTTTGAACTCCTTGTCTATAAAACTGGCTGTCGTTGATGAGAGACGGTACTAGTGCCCGGGGTTTATATCGTAAAGTATGATGAAAGGCTATTGGATTATAATTTGAAGGGGGAGTAAACATACAAACCAGAACGCACGCACATAAGTAGCATGTTAGAGTTATAAATAACTTGTCCGTGTGAGAAACAATAGTTAAAAAAAAATGTAGCCCCTATTTGAATTTTTTTTTTTTTAAGCCAACAATGCCAAATGATTTGGGGGGGGGGGGCTGAAGAACATTTTAGGGGGGCTTCAGCCCCCCTAAAATAGGTCTAACGATGCCCCTGGTCCCAAATATTAGCTCTCTACTCCCAATAGTTTTGTCACAATAGGATGTTTTAGGGGGGAGGGGGTGGCAATACTTAAGACGCCTTTTGAGCAGCGTTTTGTGAAGAGCCATTTTCAAATTGCTATTACTCAAAGTATTTAAGCTAGCTCCTTCAAACTTTCTAGGCTTAAAATATGTTACCATTACTTGAAAAATATGGGCTTCCAAGGGTGTGGCTTGGGTATATCATAGTATTCGGGTGCTTGAATTAGCGCGAAAATTGTACACTATGCTCTGTTGCAGCATCTTTGAAGGACTGTGGAAAGCTCAATGTTAAAGCTAGAGACTTGATATTATACACAGACCTTCCTATGTATGGTCTGTATATTGTATTAAAAAACTGTCCCTATGTGATGAATGGTCTGGAAGATATTAAAGCTTAAAAATTGATAAACACATTGTGTGTAATTTTTGGCATGCTATAGCAAAGAAATGACAGCATTTATCAACATGAAACGAATTGTTTGGGAAAGAATAGATATTTGTTCTTAACATATCAAAAAATTTGTGACGGTGTTCTGCCTCATTTTCTCAAAATATATATTTTTTTAATATGGGATTTTTGTAGACGCCCAGCATTCAATGGCCTATGGAAGCATATTCAAATGGTAGCAAAAGGTACGTTTGACACATTATTCATTTTTCTCGTGAGGATGCCATTATCAGGAGATGCAGGTTTGATGAACCCGGTCAAATGATCAACCTTGCGTCTCATCCCAATTGAACAGGTATTGTTTAAAATACATTTATTTAAAATTTCTAGATGGTGGATGCATTGCAAGAGTTTGAAATAGGATTTGGTTAAGTCCAATGAGGATTCTATGTGTGCTCCTCTAAACAATGGTTTCTTCTCCCTAACTCTTTCCTCTCCTACCGCAGTGAACCGGTTGCTGATGGAGTGGGACATCCTGCCTAGCAACAAGGGAGACAGAAGATAGACACACGAGTAAACACACTAAACAGGTGAGTATGAATGGAGTGTGTGGGTGCGTGTGTGAGTGAGTAGTATATATGAGCGTGAGTGAGTGTAACTACGTGTGCGTATATAGATGTAGTAGGTGGGAAGTGGTTGATGGGTATATAGGGTTAGGGTGATCTTGGCATGCCTGTTCTCTCTCTCTCTCCCTTGTTTTCTCAATCTCTCTATCTCCGCAGCAGGTGATTTGGGACAGGTGTGTCCTTGATTGGCTGAGCTACAAAAGCCCTGACCAGCCGGCAGTCGAGGCTACTCTGGTCCTCCCGGCATTTGAATTTTGGTTCTCCGTTGTCTTTTGTTTTGTTTTTCCCCCCAGACTGACTTTGCAAGACATTTCTGGTTACTCCTCATAATACTGATATGCACCAGACTATTGCATTTTTTTATTCTTTAAAATAACCTTCATCATTTAATAAATGTACTTTATTATTATCAAAACCTGTGTGACCTTCCCTTCATGTTCATGCTTTGAGCCGTGCATGTAACACACACACACACACGTCAAAATGAGAAACACACACACACCACTCTGAACGAAAAGGGGGGTCTTAGAGCTTCTACAGACAGGGAGAGAAACAAACCCATTCAAACATGTGTGTCTGGGTACGACTTCATTGAAGCAGAAGCTGTTGAGCTTCCCCAGAAACACGGCACTGATGGCCTCAAGGTGGTGCTCGTGGCAGTGTAGCATACACATGATTAGAAAAAGGCATATATATATATATATATATATACACACACACACACACACACACACACACACACACACACACACGGTATAGGTATACAGAGCTTGGACACTACAGGATATGAAAAGTGTAACCGCTGACATACCTCACCCTAAAGAGGGTCCTGCAAAACTCCGACTGTTGGTCAACAGTTTCTGCCCGAACGCGGCTAACGAGTTTGAGGCAGGTGTAAGATTAGTTTTGGAAAAAGAATGGTACCAGATAGCTGAAACTTGGAATGCCTTAGATGGCAATAACAGGCCACTGAATTATGTAGAGGGTTATGACACTAAGTATCAAATCAGAATAAGGGGACTTCTAGAAAGACTAAGAAAAGTGTTCAAAGCTCAGAGTGGATTGACTGAACCAGCAGTATGGACTGATAATGGGCCTTGCGCCGTGCAGTTAAAAAATGCTTTTATGGGAGGGATAAGAAAAGAAATCTGTGCATTTCTGAAAAAACATTTGATAACAGTATTAAACCCACATGTGTTCCATGTTAAGTAACCTGCTGTGGTAATAAGATAACAAGAAAAAAAGAAAAAAAAACTGATACATTTGATTTTTGTTTATTTGTGGGAAAGCTGGACACTGGTCCCAAAACGGCCCACAGCAGTTGATAGTATTAGTTATATACGAAATATTTGGAGACCCATTCTTAGATATGATCAGTCATGAATCAGGTCTAATCTTGAACAACGGTGGCCACCATTGTGAGACAGGGGCTGAAGTTTACTCACTCAGAACTTCACCTAAGACTTGATCAAGATCTGATTATCCACTGAAGTATTGCAGTTAAATGCTCTCTGAGAACAAGGGGTGTCACCCTCTATTCATGAGGTCTTGGAGACACAAGTCTCTGAGCCATTTGCTGACACTTTCATGACACTTTCAGGATAATCTCTCTTCTCTAACCAGAAATGCTTACATTCTAACCTAAGTCCAAATAAAAGTAACAATTACAACTAGGTATAAGATGCATTGAACTATTGACTATGGCATATCCTTATTAACTATAAATGCTAAATTCTGGTTCCTTCAGGTATAGAGGGGGTAAAAGGTTAAAAGATGACGAGACTTGTTTTACTTGTGGGGAAATGGGGCATTGGTCCAGAGACTGCCCACCGAGAGTTAATGGTGGAATGGAGACCTACATTTAGGAAATGTTTTTGCATTACTGGCTGCTCCAAACAGCACAAAGCTTACATTAATGGTGGCGAGAAAACCAATGATTTTTTTGCTTTGTTTTTATTTCTGGTGCTTGCAGAGCAGTAATCAGAGAATGAGATATGCCCAGCACAGTGAGGTTGGCACAGTGAGGTTGATGTGCCCGGCACAGTGAGGTTGATATGCCCAGCACAGTGAGGTTGATATGCCCAGTGAGGTTGATATGCCCAGCACAGTGAGGTTGATGTGCCCAGCACAGTGAGGTTGATCTGCCTAGCACAGTGAGGTTGATGTGCCCAGCACAGTGGGGTTGATGTGCCCAGCACAGTGAGGTTGGCACAGTGAGGTTGATGTGCACAGTGAGGTTGATATGCCTAGCACAGTGAGGTTGTCAGAAGAGAGAGAACGCTTAAGGCAGAGTCATACACAGAACCCATTACTTTTGAAGATTCTGAAAAAGGGCAGATATTTAAAATGCAAATCATTGTTTCAAAAACATACCCTACAAACTTATTAGAAAGAGATGTGATGGGTGGGTTGGGCATTAGACTTGTTCCAACAATACATTATTTAGAAGTGAAGAGGCATGAAAAAGTTAAATCTGACAAGAAGAGAAAGCGATATTCCCACTTTCTTTTTAGTAGATGGATACAGTATTCACAAGGCTTTTGATGGAGTCAAATGTTTAGGCTGCTAAAATTGCTAGCACACGAAGCATACCATAGACAAGATTCACACACCTAACACCTTCTAAGTGCTCTGTCATTTAAATTACGAACGAATCCCAGATGAGAGAACTTTCATGAATGCCAGACTTCACCCGAAAACCTCAAAAGTGGAGTTCAGAAGAAATTTCTTCCTAACTTGTTCTTATCTGCGTTCGAGAATGAGGCCCAATATTAATAAAATGTATAATTGAAGTTCGATGTTTAAACACAATATAAAATGTTTAAATAGGCATAACAGACAGATCATGAAAACAATATCCTATCTTGTTCGAACTTTACAGCGTCATCAAGTTGAGGCGCTCAGTTAAGGTTTACTCTGTGGCCATATTAGCGGAAAAATTGAGAAGTGTCTTAGGCGAAAGACTGACAGCACTGGTAATGTCATACTACCGAAAACTACTCAAATTCAGCGTAAATACAACCCTGATTATATTTGGTTTTGTGAATGGGGATGACGACTTTGAGCCCAGGGCACAGTGTATCGATTGCGTTTTAAAGCTGTCTAATGAGGCGCTCAAACCTTCAAATCTGAAGCGACATTTGGAGACGCGACATCCAACACTCACATACAGAACCAGGTCCTGGAAAGGATGAAAGGTAGCCCGTTCCTTTTAAAACAAGTTAGACGAGTCGACAGACGTCAGTAATTGTTGATAATAGATTGCAGGCAAAGGTGGGTTCTGGGGGAGAGAGCATCTTTAGAACGTGTGTGTGTGTGTTGGGGGGACATCAGAGCACATAGCAGCTTCATAATTATGAATAAACACTGTGTGTGTGTGTTGTAACAGGTTGCAGTTACTGAGGTACCGTATCAGTCACTATTGGAGGTTGTAGGAGCCACTTGAGTATTTGAGTTGATATTTCAGTTTGTTTGACTATTATTATTAGTGATTTCATTTCTATTGAATTATCCTGAATTAGGACATTGTAATTGTTTTTGAGTATGTGTGTCCCCTATAGGTCACGGGGGCATTAGGATAAAGGTGTGCCAGGCCAAGGAGAGTGGAGGGTTCCGGCCTGCGCATAACATCATTGACCGTGACCGTGAAGCAGGAACCGTGAAACGTGTAGAGCCTTGAACTGAGCTGAACTGATTAGAACGAAACAAAGAAATACAAGACAAAGACTTTAATGCTTTAATTTACTTTTGATGTACGAAATAAATGGAATCAAGATTCATTATATCCACGTCTCCTGGACTCTATTTAAATCACGCGTCAAGATACAATCGCCGGAACTCCAAGAAGTGGTCAAACAAATTTGCTAGATTTCGCCACTACAGGGGTTAAAAGAAGGTTTTAATTTGGTAAACTCACTTATAAAAGGTACAACTCAGGTATTTCTTCCACAAACTCAAACAAAGGCAAAAGGTAGGTTCTTCAAACCCAACTTAAAAGTCCAACACAAAATGTTCTTTGTCCCTCTTCCCTCAGGGTTAAACAATAAACACAACTTCAGGTTACTTCCCTCTGACAGTCGGCTTCCAATGGGTCCGTCCAGGTCCTTTCCCCTTCCGGTTGCGGCTTAGCAAGCGCTTCACTAAACGCTTCAAATGCCTGTCCGGTGCTTCATGTCCCCTCGGCTCTCTCTCTTGGCTCCCTCCCACACAACATGCACCACCACTCTTAAGTGCTCCTTGAATTAGGTGCCTTAAGCACCTACACCTGGTTGGGTTCTGATGCATTCTGGGAGATGTAGTGTGAATGACAGCCATCTTGTGGTGTGGCAGCCAGACCTCCACAGGAACGCCACACCCCTCTGCTAGATGGCCCATCGTGATGCCACAGTGTGTGAGTGTGTGTGTGTGTGTGTGTGTTGGGGTACATCAGAGCACACAGCAGCTTCATAGTTATGAATAAACACTGTGTGTGTGTGTGTTGGGGGACATCAGAGCACACAGCAGCAGTGTTAATTTTGGCAGCTATTTTCGATTTAGTCTTAGTCTTAGTCTTAGTCTTTAGACGAAAATGCATATTAGTTTTAGTCACTTTTAGTCATTTTTATCCTCCTTAGTTTTAGTCTAGTTTTCGTCGACGAAAACTCAGAACATTTTAGTCTAGTTTTAGTCGACGAAGTCTCATTACATTTTAGTCTAGTTTTAGTCACATTTAAAAGTCCATCTTATAGCCACATTAAACTCCTTTCCTTCCCTTCTCAGGCCCGGGGACCCCTTGTGTAGTGTCTACAACTGCATAATAGTCAAGCTTGCAGTACTTAAACTGTGGATGCAATTAGTCTCTAAGATACAGATCTCCTAGTATATGCCTACAGCTGAATTCCAATGAATTCAATGTAAATAATAATTTTAAGGCAATACTTAATTAACAGTATTATTATTAAAATATAAGAGAATATCAAGTCTAGATTTTGAAGATTCAAATGATGTGATAACACAATACAACTACTATGCCTACCTGGCCTTAGTTAAATCAACCACATATCCTCCATATGAATTGCTGTGCAATCTGATAACCAACATATTTAGCTAGATGGATAGTTTGAGAGTTGAAAGTAGTGCCAATGATAATAACAATCGCATAAATAGACAAGGATATGTAAACAAATCACATATTCATTTATTTTTTCTTGATTAACGTCATGCGTGGCCTGTCCTATAGTCCATTCTGCAATGCGTTTACTAGCTAGTTATCGATAGCTAGTATAACTTAGCTAGCTTTCGATAGCTAGTATAACTTAGCTATGCTACCTCATAGTTAGCTAACGTTAGCTAGCTAAACGTTTTGGAACTCATTTGCCAAGCCAAACGGGAGGTTTCAATCGAAAATGACTAGCTAGTTATCCAAGCTGACACAACCTTTACACTCGACTGCCCCTTTGAAGTTAACTTAACGTTGGCTAATATATTCTAATAACTAGTTAACATTAGCTAATTATCATTGACAGTTACTAGCTAATTTACCTTGGCATAAATTGCAGGGTTGTATTGTGCGCTTTCAGGTGCCTCTTGTTGTGTTCTTCCCACCTATTTTGAAGCCACAAGGTTTCTCGCCGGTTATTGCGGTGCATTGTGTTTTATTTTCTGTCAAGTTATAATTAAAGACTGTCCAGATATCTATTCTTATTTTTCTTCCAGTAGCCTACCGAGTGCCTGAACTTCAGCCATCATGACGTTTGTTAGGGCGTCACTTGCATGTCTGTCTGGGCATCTCAGGGAGTGGAGGAGGGATAGATACAGGACCGGGCAACATTCAACCAATGATGTGCATACAAGTTTAGAAAAAAAAACAATTGTGACTAAAGCGTCGGTGTCCGTCCGTTTTACGGATGGGCGGGGAAACAGATTCGGACGGATTCGGACGTACTGGTTTTGATTTATACTTCTTCGACGGCTGTGGGTGTTGAAAACAATTCACCGCCAGAACAGTGGGTGGAGCAGCGGTTTTTTGGTCACAGACGAGCTACTACGCGACCTCTTTGAGTGATAGAATTCGTCGATTGTTTATCTCCCTCCTCCCAGCCGTCACGTCATCAAGAGCAACAGGTGTAGTCACATGGGTCTTTGAGACACACTACATTACAATGAATAGTCTGTCTAACGCTAATATATATCTGTGACAACGTGATTACAGGAGGCAAACTGGTATCAGGGAAGAAGTTAAAAATAAACTGTCATCTGGAGAGTTTAAAAGAATACAAAACGAGGGGGAATCTACTGTATGGAGATATTTCTGCTTAGTAGTCAAGGCATTGAACATTCCATATTTAAATATCTTAATAAGTAGTCAAGTAAACGTGTTTGCTTCACATGCTTCTCCCCTGTACAAAAGCGTCGGCTAAATGACTAAATGTAAATGGATTAGACCTCGATTGTTGGACTATGTAGATCGTTTCATAACGAACTTTGTGCACTTAAAGTTTTTAAAAAAAAGAAACTGTCATCTGGAGAGTTTAAAACGACACTCGAGGGGAAATTTACTGTAGGCCTATGGAGATATTTCTGTCGGATGGCATCATATTCTATGCGGATTCTAATGAGGCTGTTTGATATGTCCAATGTAAGAAGTGTGAAGCTTTAATGAAATATGATTGATGCCATCCTCTTTCTCCACAACATGGATTAAACATCGATGGTTGGACCAGGGGCGGAGATCCCATTTCATTGTAGAGGGGGACAATACATGGTCAAATTTCAGAGTGTAATTCCGGGGGGGGGACATGAAAAAATTGCTTTCACGAGAGCTAGCATAAACTGCTAAATACCGAATTCTCTTATCACATTTACAAACAGAAATTCGAAGTCATTTTAGAATGATCTAAACAGCATTAAATGTTCTAACACGAAATATCTATTCACAGACAAATAATGTCCAAAGTTCAAGAGAACTTGATGCTCAAAATAAGTTATAAAACAGCTCGACAGGGAATTGAACTAGCAACCTTTTGATTACAATACGACTTCTCTACCTCCTGCACTACTGTCACTCCATAGTACAATACTAGCATAGTTCATCCACGGCAGAAAAAGATGACATTAATTTAACTTAAGATAATTTAACAAATCTGGAGAGGCACTGAGATGTAGACCTACGTTTATTAACTAGCATGAACCTGCCCTGACAGGACAGTGTCCTAGACTGTCTGACTAGCTATCTTAACTGTGTTAATTACCGCATGCGTGTGTTATCGGCAAACGTTCACGTTGTCATGCCAATCCATTAATAAACGTATGTATACTTGTGCATATCGGATTGGAACTTCGTAAATGGAGTTTAGAAAAAAAACTTCTTCTTTACATGTTCTTACTGCGTTTGAGAATGAGGTAGATCTCTTTACATATCGTGTATCATAGCGGCAGCGACAGGGGAGAGAGGAGGAAACAGTCTGACAATCTGACCGTGTGCTACTGGGCTGATTAACTGAAACACGGAGCTGCCTGTAGCCCTGCCCGTTGGAAACAGCATGTGAACCAAACCACTTTGAGGAATAGGCGAACATGATTTTTCAACACTTAAAAAACACATTTTTTACATCTATCATTAGAACCGCTTGTGTCGTCGTATTTTTATTTTTTTTTAAAAATTCAAAAAAATCTGATTTTTTTTCAATGATTGTTGGGGGGGACAACTTTATGGTAGGGGGGGACACGTCCCCCCGTCCCCCCTGGGATCTCCGCCTATGGGTTGGACTATGTAGATACTTTTATAAGGAATGTGTCCGTGTACTTACATTTTTCAAGAAAAAAGATAATCTTCAATGGTAAGACTTGTTTTATTCGCGCCTCTTCTGGTGTAGCATATAACGTGAGTTTTATTTAGGCATATCAGATGCATAGCGTGTGTAATGTGTAGGCCATTTCATTCCGTTCTTGCAATGTGAATAATTCATTTCAATATGCTTATATCCCTTTTGTGCGCGCTTGTGCGTTTAACGGGGCTTGTTTGTGTGAGCCAGTGCATTTATCATTCATCTGTTGATGCTCGAGTTTAATAAAGGCAGGCTATTCTTAAGAAACGTATGTAAATGTGTCAGTAGTATGAACAGTTGAGACATTGACTCATTGGGGTTCGGACTAAATATTTTACTTGCTGTCGGGCTGGGGTAGGGCTGGGACAAGTCAGCGCGATAAGGCATTGAACATTCCATATTTAACTTGGCATAGTCGCCCCATAATGCCGTGCGGCGGGCACATACTTTTCTCGATGTGATGCAGCGCATAGACATATATACATGTCTATGATGCAGCGCCCAACGATGTTCTTTAACAATGTTCCTTACTGTTCTAATTGCATGTCGTTGTTCTGTGTTGGGACGGAGTTTATACAGGTGTGTGACGGTAGCACAGTCTGTTCGTGATAACTTGTAGCAGGGCATAAAGCCCGTGCCATTTTGACATTGTATTGTGTTTAGTGTTTAATTAAAAGCCATAACAAATATTCCACACTTCCGTGATTTGTTACAATATCTTAATAAGTAGTGAAGTCAACGTGGATTCTATGGATTAAATTCATTTATTGACACATCTTTTCAGGACGGCCACGTCGCTTTAAAACGACGTGTTTATAAGTTATATTATTCAAAGATGGTAGATAAAAGGCGAGATAATCGCCAGGTGTAATAAGCCTACTTTCTCATTATGTGTGTGTGTTAGGGTTTGTAATGCAATGGTGTTGGCTGCAAGTTAACTCCACTTCACGTTAAGGTTAGCTTTTGTATATGAGCATTCATTTCAACTGTTCCATCATCTGAAATATCACGGTGTCGAAAAACAAACCTTTGATCTAAACAGAATATTCAGTATGGAATGGGAATATTTCAGAGCAGGGCTATCTTTTATCGCGTTTGACAAATATGCTCCGATTGCTGTGATGTCTCCTGTGAGAATGGGATAGTATTCTCTCCTATGAATTCGCGGTCATTTGAGCGTCCTTATAAGTGTTTCAGAAATATCTTCAGACCTCTTCTGTTATGTTTGTTCATAATCAACTAGAAGAAGCTTGTGAGACGGTCTACAGGCTATTCATGAAAAAAACATACGTAAATGTGTCATTAGTATGAACAGTTGAGACATTGACTATGTCTGGTTGGATTCCGACAATATATTTGAATGGCTGTCTGGCTCGGGCACTACTCTGTCGGACGCAGGCCGGGCTCGGACAGAAATATTCGGCTGATCCACACTCTATAACAGAATAGGAACAGATAGGGAATGAAACAGGAAATGTGAGATTCCGGAAATGATGTCGTTAGGAAATGATTTCGTTAGCGGACCAATCACAGCCAAGGGGGTATCCGTCGCTATCCGTTCGTATCCGAAAAAGTTACAAAAATCGAGAGGTGCACGTCGGTGTCCGTCCAGCTCTCCGAAGGGCTCGGGTGGGCTCGGATGGGCGTTCCACCACGGGGAAGGGTGTTGCCAAGGCGTGGCTATGTGTCCGGACGGACACCGACGCAGATCTATAATTCGGGTTTAAGACGTGACGAAAACGGATCTTTAAAAATAAAAACTATGACTAAATCTATTTTAACTCTCGTTGACGAGACGAGACGAAAATGTTGGTGGTTGACTAGTCTCGTTTTAGTCACGGGAAAAAGGTCGTTAACGAAATTAACACTGCACAGCGGCTTCATAATTATGAATAAACACTGTGTGTGTGTGTATGATGCGATAGGTGCCCTTTTGATTTTTTCGCCCCTGCTCTTCAAACAGCCGCCATTTCCGCGCACAGACAAGTGAAAGTAAACTCGTTTCTTCCATTTTGTGAGCACTGAGATGAATTGTTCAGCAAAGAAATACCCAGAAACTACCGTTTGTGAGTATCTCAGTATTGAATTGTAAACGGTTAAATCGGTGCTTTAACAACATGGGTTTGATATTTTAATACTTGTATTACTATAATAAACATTATGGGAATCCTAGACTACAACTGTTATCTCGCTGTAAGAACTGTTTGATTGTGAATCATAGAAACCAGGCTACAATGGCCTTACTTACAATTAGCCTACATCCTAATACAGGGCTTGCCTAAAATAGTCGAGTCCGGGAAAATGACTGAAATGACAGGCCTGCAATAGTTACGGCTAAATAAAAGTGTTGTATGACGGAGAAGTTACACGAAACAAACACGGAACTGACGGAAAGGACGAACTCAAACTTCGGTAGGACTATAGTTGGAAAGATATTCACAGATTCGAACTTATAAATAGTCTGTCACAAGAGAAACGTTGTTAGAGCACAAAAGACGAATATTTCCGATCATAGTTATATAGACAACGAGCTACAACCAAATGTTCATCAAAACGAGTAGTTCGATGAACTTGACCAATAATATTGGCCTAAATGTGCAACCGACTATCAGAGTAGTGCGCAGGGACCGTCTACAAAGAACAACACCGAAAAGAGATCCTTCAAAAAACAGTAATTTCACTCTTACACAGAGTAGTATCACCCAAATCACTTCGCACGTCAGTGGCCTCCTGTTAGTTTATACTACAACACTTCAATGAGCGTTTAAAAAAGCTTTAAAACCTGAACGGCATTCCAAATTCTAAATATTGGAGAGCGTTGGCTCCCCCACCCCCTCTTCCCCACACTCGAAGCTTATGGGGGTTGCAGGGTTGAGGACATTGGACCTACACCAACATGACCAAAAGATGAGCTCTGCGAATTATAAACCAGCTCATAAGGATTTGTATATGCTGTCAGTGTTTGCTTGATGCATGGATGGCTATGTACTTTAGCTAAAGCTAAGCCTGTTATCCCGAAAAAAACACCCCTGCTCCAAAAATAGGCTACACACTGGAGTTGGAATAATAATAATAATAACACGTCATGTATACATAATTTCATATTCATTTCGGAGTTGTAGCCTACTGTCCTTCCTTGTTGCAGCCTGATGCAGATATTAGTTATGATGTGCCCTCAGCAGTGTCAAGTGAAGCCACCTAGGGCTGGCCAGGTGCCGCTGGTACTAGAGACAGAGGGTGGAAAGGATGAGATAGAGAGAGGAGCAGAGAGAGAAGGAGGAGGAGGAGAAAGTGTGGGTCCTAGTGGTACAAGAGACAGAGGATCTAGAGGAACAGCAACAGAGGGAAGAGAGAGTGCAGGTCCTGCAGACCTGTCAAGTTAACATGACTGACATAACATGACCTCTGTGAGTTTGAAGATTGAAATCCGTGAAAATCTGTGAGCCATCCCCACACATACACGCACTAGACAACATAGGCAAGCATATAGTTACATTTGTGAGGTCTGGTTCACCTCGAGATAAGAAGTTGTGTAGTGAGGCTGAATATTGAAACATCATTGACTACAGACTTAGGCCCGTTTCACACTGCCAGCATTACCCATGTGCATGATCTAACCTGTTAACATGGACGTCTCACACAGGCAGTGTGCTCTAACCTCTTAACATGGGCGTCTCACACAGGCAGTGTGCTCTAACCTCTTAACATGGGCGTCTCACACAGGCTGTGTGCTCTAACCTCTTAACATGGGCGTCTCACACAGGCAGTGTGCTCTAACCTGTTATCATCACTATATCACGCAGCCAGTGTGCATGAGGCCATAGTGGACCACACAGTGTGAACATGGCAGTCTCTCACTCACAACACACAGCAGTCTATTGGACATGTAACTATTATTCTGTGCTATTGGGAGATTCAGTGAAAAATCATGAAAAGTCTCACAGATAAAACGAGGCATGGCAGATATGGTCCTGGTCCAAAATGTGACCACATCCATTGATTGTCACACAATTGAATACAGTATTTAAAAACGGGTAGGCCTGTATGGTTTCTATTCGATAAGGTAGATAAGATGGGATGGCCACGAGTCACGTAACTCTATTTGGACGTCAGTTTTTGTTCAAGGTATAGAGTAATCGTGTTCAGGTCAAACGTGTAGTTTCTGTCATGCTGGTTGTTGCCGATTTAGAACCAGTCGCTTTTCCGGTATGACTGATAGCAGTAGGCCTACATTATCTTGTGTTCACATTACTACGGTATGACTGATAGTAGTACATTATCTTGTGTTCACATTACTGCTGGATGACTGATAGCAGTACATTAGCTTGTGTTCACATTACTCCGGTATGACTGATAGCAGTATATTAGCGTGTGTTCACATTATTGCGGTATGACTGATAGCAGTACATTAGCGTGTGGTCACGTGTGTTTTTAGAAGGATGCCGAGGCTTTTTGGTCGGGTAGAATGAAACATTATCTGTGTTGGTCCAGTTTGGTTGCTTACTTCCCTGGAGGTCGCAAGCTGTGTTCACATTCTTATCTGGCAACCAAGAGCGTATAGCATAATTAATCATTAATAGGCAGTAGATTAAAGTAGAGGGAGTTAAATAAAGGTGCAGATTCTGTGCAAGTATTACAAAGACAAACATAAAGCCAACTGATTCATTGAAGGCAGTGGAAAATAAGGCAGTTTTGAGCTTCTTTTTAAAACAGGTTAGAGTTGTGGCAGATCTGATCCCCATGGGGAGCTGGTTCCAGCAGTGGGCAGCATAACGGCTAAATGCCATCTCACCCGGTTTAGTTTCAACTCTGGCCACCACTAACTGACCAGCTCCTGCAGATCTAAGAGACCTGACAGGTTTATATTCAGCAAACATTTCATATATATATACATGTACATGTTTATGTACATGTTTATGACCATTTAGTGACTTATAGACAGAAAGTAATACTCTTAATTCAGTTCTGTATCTAACTGGGAGCCAGCAAGGGCCTGAGAATTGGAGTCATATGCTTTCTTTTCTTAGGTGTGGTGACACTTTGTGACACTCTGTGTATGTCTGTCTTTCTCTCCATTTCTCCAGTGTAATACCAGGAGAGGGATATCCCAGGAAAAGGGGTGTATTTGCCCCAAAATGAGTTCCAGTGAAGAAGAGAACCATGGTTATGAGCCTAAGGGGTAGGACAACAACAACAACAACAACAACAACAATAATATTATATTAACATGTATTATTTGTTTATTTACATGTCTATGTATTTATTTATTTTTATTTAGTGTAGTAAATCGTTTTCATCAGCTTAGATAAGTAAAACAATGTAAATGGTAATAATAGACATTAAGACAATTGAGACTTAATTATGCACAACTAAAAGCAGAATAAATGTCTGTGAGGGTGTGGGATAAAACCGTCACCTTCCTGGGGGGTATTCGTCGTAGCTTGCTAAACGGTTTAGCGAGCTAATTTTCAGGCTAAGATAAAAAACGCCCCTCTTTTTGGTTCGTGGAAGCAACTTTTGATAAATCACCATAGTTACATATCGATTAGCACTAACCTGCTCCAGGGCAGGCTAACTTAAGTGTAGCTGGATAAGCTTGCCACACCCCCGGAAAAAGGAGGGATCCCATTGACCAAGGACTGATATTAGATAGGTAATAAGATTAGCGGAGGGAGAGAGTTCTTTGCAATCGCCAAGATCAATTATTCTTGTATGAGCGCTACCGATTCAGCCGACAAGGAATCATTAATTTACAAGACCTTCTCGTGTCATTTATTGCAAACACCACAGTCGAACATTGACTGTCTTGTGCTATTTGCGAGTGGTACATTTTTGTAGTGTCGGTGATGCGGAGAACAAAGCACTCATAATTATATGAGCGTTATTAGTACACCATAGCATATCATTATTGTAGAAAATGATTTAAGGTGGGCTCATGATAAGAATAGACAGAAATACAGACAATTTATTTTCACTGCTTCAATTTATTGCATTTGTTATTAATACATTTAGTCATTTAACAGACTCTTTTATTCAAAGCGACTTACAAGAAAATGTAGAACTATATCAAGGAAGAAGTTGAGGGGATTCGAACTAGCAACCATGTAGTTTCGAACCGGTAGAGGGATCCTCTGTACCAGTTGACACTTGCCGTTAGGTATTCATACACAGATATCACCCTATATACATCCCAACACACCTTGCTCTCACAGCGGTGGCGGTGTTGAATTTTGCCATGATTATGGTCTTGTATTCTTCATAAGCGTTCATGTTCATCTCCTGCTCGCCAGCGGAGAAAAAAAGAGGCCTTTTCTTTGAGTTTAGAACCATTATACTGTTAGAAAATCATTGTTTTGGTGATCGACCTTTCCTGCCTTTTGAAGTAGGACGTGCACGCGCAATAGCCCTGATAACTTTAGCCTGGTTGAAATTAACCACATGATTTGGATGCGGATCAGCCGGTAACGAACCGATATTTGCTGTTCTCAATCAGCTCGCTAATCTTAACGGGCTAAAAGGCCAATTGATTAACTTAGCTTCAACCCTACGACGAACGGGCCCCTGCTGTATCTCTTCATTTGTGTGGAAAGTAGCATAATTTCTGCCTGGCAACGAAAGCTGATTGGATGACTATTACTATCTGAGTTTTTCCCTTTTGACACCACCACCATCAATAATAATAATAATAATACAAATATATTTAACTGGGCCAATCAGAGATGAGATAACATTTGTATTTATGTAAAGGCAATTTTTCTCAATCAGATATTTGGCACGGTGTTTTCTAAGTCAGTAGCTGCAAGCAGAATGAAACTGAATCCAACTGAATCTCTAAAAACGCTAAACCATCTATAGTTTTAGACCACTTTTAGCTTAGCTGATGAACACCAACAGGTATGAGAATTCTGTCCCAAACTATTTCCCCAGACTTTGCTAAAAGGCTCAAGTGGCGTTCAATCAAACAGAGCTGTTCCTTGAAATGTCTACATCCCTACAGTTAAAAATAAATATTATTAATATTTGTTTGATATTTGGTTTACATAACTACATGCAATTAACAAATACTACCACATTTTCTAATGAGAGTTAACAAATTATCAAAATGAAAAATGTAGAAAATGGGAACAACACATAACAATCAAGGAAAATAGAAAAAGGAACATGTGAATGCATGGAGAAAAAAGAACCCTGAAAGCTCTCCTGGAGAAACTGCCTGAAGTGTGTGTGTGTGTGTGTGTGTCTGTGTGTGTGTGTGTGTGAGAAATGCAGCTCCATCCAGGAGAATGGACCAAAGAGATCACACTCTCCCGTACCAAGCTGTCTGTCCATGAAGAGCAACCAGTCCATGGATGTTCCACTTCAATTTGCAGAAGGAGGTGTTCCTGCTGGTCAGAGGTGAGTAGTATTGAGGACTTTCAACATGAAACACAATCATCCATACAGTCATTTGAAGTAGGGCTGAACGATTTGGGAAAATAATCAAATTCCGATTTTTTTCCCCCAATATTGCGATTGCGATTTAATATGCGATTTTTTTCCCCAACAAATCGTAATGAATGATTTAAATATGACCAACACAATATTAGATACATTTAGTGTAAAATATAATTTCTCACATTTTACATTTTTATTTAACTGCTCTTTTTTTTTTTAGACCACGTTTTTAATCGCGAAAGTTGCGGTTCGAAAATTGCGTTTTATCATATCGCGATTAAATTGCAAATGCAATTAACCGTTCAGCCCTAATTTGAAGTACACCTGAAGTATAAAAGTGTACCAAAGGTGTTTGACTTGTCTCCTTTAACCCCTGAAAATGTCTTTATCAGTTAATGAATAGGGTTAAGGAAAGATATTCAAAGTGACACTGGAAATATTTAAAATCAAATAGATATTTTAGCTTGAATTATTTTAAGTCAGTAATATTCATTGAAATTGCATAACATGTTATGGCAGAGTATCCCAGACAAAAATAGGATTTGGGTCATTTTTAGTTTTACATCTACTGCTGATAGCTGTGTTTTGGTGTGTGTGTCTCTCTGTGTATGTGTGTGTGTGTGTGTGTGTGTGTGTGTGTGTGTGAAACACAGCTCCATCCAGCAGAAGAGATCACACTCCCCCATACCAAGCTGTGTGTCCATGAAGAGTGACCAGTCCATGGATGTTCCACTTCAATTTGCAGAAGGAGGTGTTCCTGCTGGTCAGAGGTGAGTAGTATTGAGGACTTTCAACAAGAAATACAATCATCCATACAGTCATTTGAAGTAGGGCTGAACGATTTGGGAAAATAATCTAATTCCGATTTTTTTTCCCCAATATTGCGATGCGATTTTTTTCCCAACAAATCGTAATGAATAATTTAAATATGACCAACACAATGGGCCTCATTTATAAAAGGTACGTACGCACAGATTTGATCTTAGAGTGTTCGTGCGATCAAATCCACGTCTAAGTACAGATTTACAAAAAACGTCTTAGACGTAGAAAAGGACGTATCTCTACGTCTGGTTCTAGTTCGTGTAAGTACATTTCCTTGTGGCAATACTGGAGTACTGCAGGAATTCGGAACTCTCCGAGTGCCGAAATGTTTTACACGTGTGGAATTAAAATGAATACCTATTAGACGTGAATTTCATTCATGTATGAATTATTCAAATAGTTTAATTGATTTTATTGAGCGAAACATTCATTTGGCCTTTTACCATTAGCCCTAATGGTGACGCAGTTTCATCATCATCATCGTCACCATTAGGGCTAATGGTAAAAGGCCAAATGAATGTTTCGCTCAATAAAATCAATTAAACTATTTGAATAATTCATACATGAATGAAATTCACGTCTAATAGGTATTCATTTTAATTCCACACGTGTAAAACATTTCGCTCAATTTATAGCCTATAAAAAGCCTGATAGTGACAGTTTTCAGTAGGAGATATGGCTGCTTTGGCGTTGTTAGAGGATATTATCCCTCTATGTCCGAAATGTATTACATGTCCATACAGTGCCCAGGAACAGCGAAATGTGAAAGAGGATTTTCTGCGTAAAACAGGGTTCCCAATGGCTTCTCACCCCGATTGCGCACACTCAGACAGCCTAGGAAGCTCACTCCAATACAGCACATGCCCGTGCGCGGTCGGTAGTGGAGCGCAGCATAGGCATGCTGAAGGGAAGGTGGCGATGTTTGGATGCATCGGGAGGGAGACTGCTATATGCCCCCGAAAAGGTTTGCCCGATCATCCTAGCCTGTTGTGTGCTACACAACATCTGTCTAAGCCATGGCATAGAGGAGAAGACGAAATGCGCATGGACCAAGATGACCACCCTCCCATCCCAGCTGGCTGGAACACGCACATCACTGCGCTGAGAAGACGGGAGCTGATTCACCAACTATACCAACAGTATAAGAATAAATGCACACATGTTCATTTTCTTCAGAATGTTTTATTTAGGCACGTTTGTTCAAAGAACCCTCAATAGCGGACAGAGTTCGGCAACAACCTCACTAACAGACTCATTCAACTCCCTTTGTGAATGAGAAGAGGAAGCTGGTGATGGCCTACGAGGCCCCGATGCTGGTGCAGCAGGTGCTGCTGCTGCAGATGCGGCTTCTGGTGCTGCTCGTGCCGCAGGTGCGGCCGCTGGTGCTTCGGAGACGTGTCTTCTACCATGCCACATACTTTGCTTTTGCCATTAGCCTACGCCACCTGACAGGCTTTCGAACAATGTTTTGGCCCGCATCTGCTCTTCCTTCAGCAGAACGTCGATTTAAGCCTCACTATAGTTCTTCTTTTGACATGTTTCTTTCTTGCTTGCCATTGTCACAGAGAGTTTGTGCTTGAGGATACGCTCCGTTTGTGCATTGATAATTTGCTAATTAGATTAAGTAGGGGCGTTTTGAGGGCGGAGATTCAGCTGCGCACAATTCCACGATCATTTGTAATTTATAAACGCAGGAATGGCGTACACGTGTTTTTTGGGCGTACGTTCGTTTTCTGTGAATAACACTTACGACCATTTCAGAAAACGTCTGAGATCAAATGTAAGATGGTTTCTACGCAACATTTTATAAATGAGGCCCAATATTAGATACATTTAGTGTAAAATATAATTTCTCACATTTTACATTTTTATTTAACTGCTCATTTTTTTTTTTAGACCACGTTTTTAATCGCGAAAATTGCGTTTTTTCGTTTTGCGATTAAATTGCAAATGCAATTAATCGTTCATCCCTAATTTGACCTACACCTGAAGTATAAAAGTGTACCAAAGGTGTTTGACTTGTCTTTTAAGCTAGATATTTATTTTAAATGGGCAGGTCTAGATATTTCTTTATTTTATCATATCTAGATACCATTTCAGTATATTTTCTAGGTTTAAAAAAAATGTAGTAATGATCATAGCAGTACCACCATATTGTCAGAAGGTGGCAGTATGAAACAGACCAGAGGCTGACTTGACATCTCTGTCTTTGCTGTTCAAATCAAAATGGCTTAATAAGTAAATTAATAGAGTTAAAGAAAGATCCTCAAAGTGACACTGGAAATATTTTAAATCAAATTGGTGTTTTCCCTTGAATTATTATAAGTCAGTAATATTCCTTAAAATTGCATAACATGTTATGAGTATTGTAGACAAAAATAGGATTTGGAACATTTTGACCGTTTTGTTTTACATATACTGCTGATAGCTTTGTTTTAGTGTGTTTGTGTGTGTGTGTGTGTGTGTGTGTGTGTTTGTTTGTTTGTTTGTTTGTTTGTTTGTAATACAGGCTCATCCAGCAGAAGAGATCACACTCTCCCGCACCAAGCTGTGTGTCCATGAAGAGTTACCAGTCCATGGATGTTCCACTTCAATTTGCAGAAGGAGGTGTTCCTGCTGGTCAGAGGTGAGTAGTATTGAGGACTTTCAACAAGAAATATAATCATCCATACAGTCATTTGAAGTACACCTGAAGTATAAAAGTGTACCAAAGGTGTTTGACTTGTCTCCTTTAACCCCTGAAAATGGCTTTATCAGTTAATGAATAGGGTTAAGGAAAGATATTCAAAGTGACACTGGAAATATTTAAAATCAAATAGATATTTTCCCTTGAATTATTTTAAGTCAGTAATATTCCTTAAAATTGCATAACATGTTATGGCAGAGTATTGCAGACAAAAATAGGATTTGGGTCATTTTTACCCTTTTTTGCTTTTTGTTTTACATCTACTGCTGATAGCTGTGTTTTGGTGTGTGTGTCTCTCTGTGTGTGCGCGTGTGTGTGTGTGTGTGTGAAACACAGCTCCATCCAGCAGAAGAGATCACACTCTCCCGCACCAAGCTGTGTGTCCATGAAGAGTGACCAGTCCATGGATGTTCCACTTCAATTTGCAGAAGGAGGTGTTCCTGCTGGTCAGAGGTGAGTAGTATTGAGGACTTTCAACAAGAAATACAATCATCCATACAGTCATTTGAAGTGCACCTGAAGTATAAATGTGTACCAAAGGTTTTTGCTTTTTTGCTAGATATTTATATATTATATATCTATGAGATGGGCAGGTCTGTAATTGAACAGGTAGCTTGAATTTCCTGCTGGGCATTGCTGCCTGATGCACCTCCTCCGGTGCCTGTGGATCAGCTGCAGGGTCGTCAGCCAGGAACCACCATTCACAGACGTTTCGCTCCTTTAACACTTCCAGCCCCAAGGCTTTTTTTTGACTATGTTAGGTAGTCTGCCATGCCTGATATTTTTGTATATTTCACCTAACTAAAAACCATGAGGCAAAAGTGGCATTTATGATTATATTCTAGAACACCTCAGCAATAATAAAATGAGAGTAAAAGGAATGTAGTAAAAAACGTTTTTTATTAAAATGAAATCTAAAGACACTAAAATTAAATCTAGTTTTAGAGGTGCTCAGACTTTGTAAAAAAACCATTGTTAATATTTTGGAAGTTTTCTTTTTTACTCTGAGCCCTGTAAACATAGGTGTTTGATAAACTCACCTATGTGGAGCATTCAGAAAGTGTGTGTGGTTTCAATACTAATTTTAAGTAATATACAATGTAACACTTTTCTTCACTTAGACCACTATGCATATTGATGAGAAAGGTGTGAACATTCTGGGACACCTCGGTCAAGAACAATGGCCATGACGTAATGGGCCTGGAATGTCTTTGTTCCTACAGGTTTACTTGACACATCATGAGCCAATAGTGATCACTGAATTACCATCTCCTTATCATATGAATAGTTGTCATTTGCTAATGGGAGGGTCGAAACCTCACTCAGAGGCTGAAATTTGCAAGGGATTCGTAATATTGTCCTTACAAAGTGATTATTTATATTTTAGTTTCAAACTTTACATATTTTAAAAGAAAAGGGTTCAAGGTTGCTGTGGGTGTTAGTTTTATGTTTCTAGGACAAAAACTCGCAGAGATTTTTAAATATATTAATCAAAATACCAAAAGGTTCCCCACGGGGCACCTTGGGGCTTGAAGAGTTAATCCTGGAACGTCTCCTGGTGGCGGAGCAGTGACAGGGACGTCTCCCTGTCACCCCCTGCAGCTGGTATCTGGGTTAGGTGTTCTTTCCCCAGCCCTTTCCCCTCCTCTTTAGCCACAGCCAAAAGCTGCCCTTCTCCGCCTCTTCCGCCAGTTCTTTTGTTGCTTTCTTAAGCTTTCCTCCTGTCACGCCTGCGTCCCTTAGTAGGCGTGTGGTTGACTGCCCCACAAAGCCTTGGCATCCAACCTCCACTGGGTAGATGGTGGTCTTCCAGCCAGCCTCCCTGCACTCCGCAGCCAGGTCCGAGTACTTGGTCTTTCGTTCGAAAGCGGCCTCGATTCCCTCCTCCCATGGTACTGTGAGCTCAATGAGGAGTGCGGTTTTTGCCTTGGTGGACCACACCACTATGTCAGGTCGGAGAGACGTGGTGGTGATTTCGCTGGGGAACTGGAGCTGCCTGCCAAGATCTACTCGCATGTTCCACTCCTGGTCGGAGGAAAAGAGCTTTGGTGTTGCTTTTGGCCTGGTGCTTCTTCTTCCTCCGCCCTCCCTGACAAAGTTGATGTGGTGTTCCGTTGGTAGGAGACATCCCCTGCTTTCCCGTCTGCGCCCCTCCAGCACCTCAGCTAGCTTTGTCAGGACCTGGTCATGGCGCCATCTGTAGCGTCCCTGAGAAAGCGCAATCTTACAGCCCGACAGGATGTGCCGGAGGCTTGCGTTGGGAGTGTTACAGAGTGGGCAGACTTCCTCGTTTCCGAACCACTGGTGGAGGTTCCGAGGACAGGGAAGCGTGTCATACGCCTCGCTTGAGGGATCTTCCACAAGTCTGACCAACTGATCTTCCGGTCGACAACCCCCTCCCAGGTTGTCCAGCTTCCTTGTCGGCTCTGGGACACAGCCTTGATCTTATAGCGCTCTTCCTCTGTCCTTATCACCTCTGACACCACCATCTCCTTTCTCTCTTTCCGGTTGGCCTTAGACCAAAAACGTGGTGCCTCTCCCCAGCCTAGTCCTGCCCTTCCTGCCTGGGACCCTGCCCACAATTTCTAGGTGTTGCAGCCTGCCAACTGCTCGGTCGACTTCAGTTTGGGCATCCCACTTCCTGCCAGTACGGACCTTGACGCCTGCGTTTCTAACTGACTGATCGGTGGACTCTCTTAATTCAAGAAGCAGCCTGGTCTTTTCCTGCTTGTAGCCCAAACTGATGGATTGTAGTGGCAGCTGCAAGGTGTTCTTCCCAAAGAGGCCAGTGTCAGAGAAGCACCTTGGTAGCCCCAGCCACTTTCGGATGAATGAGTTGGCTTTCCCATCCATCTTGGTTGTTGTAGATGAGGGAATCTCACTCATCTTCAGTGGCCACATTATCCTTCTGTAGAGTGTGAACTGGTAGATCCACACCTTGTACTTCCCCGGGAGCTGGCTTTGGTCGATCTTTGCCAGGCCTTCTGAGAGTTGCTTCAACACAGCTCTACCCATTTGCTTGTCCGAGAGCTCTGATGTGTACTCTCTACCTAGGCTTCTGATGGGATGCTCAGACAGAAGTGGGATTCTCTCGCTCCCTGCGACAAAGATGGTGCTGTCATTTCTGACTCCCCTTCTGAGGGACAGGCTGCGGGACTTGGCAGGCTTGATTTTCATTCTTGCCCAGGACATCAGCTCGTCCATCCTTTTCAGCAGTCTAGATGTGCAGGGTGCTGTCTGAAGGAGGCTTGTGACATCGTCCATGTAGCTCCTGAGTGGAGGTAGCTTCTGTCAGGATGGTAGTTTAATCCCTCCCACAGTCTGTCTTGCTCCGATGAGGATGATCTCGAAGGCTGCCACAAACAGAATTGGAGAAATGGCACACCCCATGGCGATTCCCACCTCTAGTTGTTGCCACCCGGTGATGAAGTCCTATAGGGCAAAGCACATCTGCAGATCCTTGAAATAGTTTGCCACCAAGTTCTTAATACAGGAGGGCATGTGGAAAAACTCCATGGCATAGCTGATCAGCTGATGTGGCACTGGCGTTGGCGAGGTCGAGCCAGATGACTTGCAGGTCCGTCTTCTCGCGCTTGGCCTTTTGGATCTGTTCCAAGATCATCGAAGAGTGTTCTACACAGCCTGGGAAGCCTGGGACTCCTGCTTTCTGGCAGCTGGTGTCAATGTAGTTGTTCTCCATCAGGTAGTTGGTCATCCTTTTGGCCAGCACAGAGAAGAAGATCTTCCCTTCAACGTTGAGCAGGGCGATGCTCCTGAATTGGCCGATGTTTTTGGAGTTCTCTTCTTTGGGGATGAAGACTGCTACCGCTCTTTGCCACTCAGACGGAATGCATCGCTTTTTCCAGACAGTTCTCATGAGGTACCATAGCAGCTCTAGCACCTTGGGGCAGTTCTTATAGAGCTTGTAGGGTACTCCATTGGGACCCGGTGCTGATGAAGACCTTGCCTTCTCCACGACGTGCCTGACTTCGCTGAGCTTGGGGGGCATGATGTTGAACTTAGAGGTTGGTGGTGTAGGCCGCGGCACATACCCAGGTGTTCCTAGTGGGACGTTCCTTGCAGGATCGCTGTACTGTTTCCTGACATGCTGCTCAAGCTGCTCGTTAGTGATTTCCAGCTTCCCACTCTTTTTCTCTTCCAGCAGCTGTCTGGCGTGCTGAAGGGGTCTTTGAAGAAGTTGGCTCTTTCCTTTTCTTTCCGGTTCCGGCGCTTACGGATGTGCTCAGCTCTGCGAAGAAGGGCCAATCTCTGCCTGACCTCCCCCCACAGTGCCTTCAGACCTTCTTTCTCTGCCTGAGTTGCTTTCCTCCAGTTCTTACGGAGTTGTCGTCGTCTTTGTACCAGCTGGCCAATCTCCTTTTCTCTCCTTCCTTTCTCCCTCGGGGCAGTTCTCTGCTTGTTAGAGACTTCGCCGAACCTGCCCTTACACTCCTGGTATAGGATGTCCCCAAACTGGTTAAGCTTGGACTCTGCCCCTCCTCGTAAAGACCCCTCCAATATCCTGACCAGGTCCACATCCAATTTGTGCCATTCCTCTACCATGTTTGCCTTCGGCCATTTGATCTTGCTCCTCCTGGCTGGTTCCTTTCCCTCTGCTTTTCGGCTTGGCTCAGTTCTGAGGGGACTGGTGGGTTTTTCTGCCTGGTGCTCACATTGAGGCTCGTCCTCCACCAGAGGACCTTCTTCCTCCTCTAGATATTATTTGGGCTTCAGCCCTGAAAAGTAAACATTACATTTATAAAGAATGTATGACCTGTAAAGTAGACAGACAAAATGAATTGACTGACAATATTGACCTTCACATTGTCACAAGCAGCTAAGCCCCCCTAAGGGTGAAATCCTAGAACTGATCTTGAGAACCATTTCAGTATATTTTGTAGGATTTTTAAAAAAACGTTGTAGTGATTTTTGGTAGATTATGGGTAGAAGGGTAAAAGATCGGTATACCTGGAAGTAATACTAATTAATGATTGGTTAAGACCAGTCACCTGACTATAACAGAGAATCAATCTGTTTCCACAGAAGTAATATTAATAAATGATTGGCTAATACCAGGACCTTTACTTTTTCGTTGAGTAGCGGTGTCGATTGCCTGATTTTTAAACGGTTGCATTTTGTTTTGTCTATTTTGCATTGCACATAATATCATGGCCAGTAAGTGCAGACACTTCATGATATGAGCAGTAGGTGGCCTTGACGTTCAAGGTAAGTGACGTGTTGTCAAAATTAAACCCCATGTGAAATAAACAGCCAAGCCGAGATGGCAATAGTTTGACTACCAACCTAACACTTAGTTTACTTACACTAGTTTGTAACTATTGACATCTTTTTTGACACCGTGTATGAGTTCCATTAAGAAGTCAGTTGTGTATGAAGCCGATTTACTGTAATAACTTAAAAGAATGAAAAAGTAAAGGCACTGGTATTAACCAAACATTAATTAATATTACTTCAGTGGAAACGGATATTTTCTCCCTTCCCGTCAGGTGACTGGTTTTAACCAATTATTAATTAATATTACTTCCGTGGAAACAGATCGTCTGCCCGTCCACCCATCGTCTACTGACAGTGATCATTGCAGTACCACCGTATTGTCAGAAGGTGGCCGTAAGAGACTCTGACTTTGCTGTTCAAATCAAATTGGCTTCCTAAGTAAATCAATAGCGTTAAAGAAAGATCTTGAAAATGACGCTCTGGAAATATTTTAAACCAAATAGATATTTTCTCCTTGAATTATTTTAAATCAATAAAATAGACTCCAATTCCCTGAAATTGCATAACATGTTATGGCAGAGTATTGCAGACAAAAATTGGATTTGGGTAATTTTGTTTTTTGTTTTACATATACTGATGATAACTTAGTGTTGGGGTGTGTGTTTGTGTGTGTGTGTGTGTGTGTGTGTGTGTGTGTGTGTGTGTGTGTGTGTGAAATACAGCTCCATCCAGCAGAAGAGATCAAAGAGATCTCACTCTCCTGTAGCGAGTTGTGTGTCCATGAAGAGTGATCAGTCCATGGAACTTCCACCTCTCTTAGCAGAAGGAGGTGTTCCTGCTGGTCAGAGGTGAGTAGTGATGAGGACTTTCCACTGGAAATACAATCGTCCATACAGTCATTTGAAGTACACCTGAAGTATAAAAGTGTACCAAAGGTGTTTGATTTGTCTTTTAAGCTTGATATAGATAGATAGATAGATAGATAGATAGATAGAAAAGCCTTTATTGTCATTGTATTCATACAACGAAATTTTGAGTGCTTCTCCTGTTGGTGCGACGAGGGACAACATATAACACAACAACAACATATAACACAACAATACTACAACTATCCAAAAACAGTAGGAACAGCCCAAAAAAAAAATATATATACATTAAGAGTTGAACAAAGTGCGGTGGCATAGACTAAAGTACTTCAAAAAAATACATCAACAGTACTTCCCTGAGGTGCTTTACAATAAACACAGACAGCTTTGTTTTTGCACATGTGTAAGGTGACTGAGATGGTATGTGACTTGTAGTCAATAAAGTGCTTAGTGTTTAGTGCATGTCTGTATTTAGAGTTCTGATGGCCGTTGGGAAAAAACTGTTCTTAAGACGCGTGGTCCTTGCTCTAAAGGATCTGTACCGTATGCCTGAGGGCAGGAGAGTAAACAGGTGGTGGCTTGGGTGAGAGGAGTCTTTTAAGATGTTATTGGCCCTGCTAAGGTACGAGAGTGGACAATGGATTCCAGGGAGGGCAGTGAGCAGCCAGTGATTTTTTGTGCTGTGTTGATGACCCTTTGGAGGGCTCTCTTGTCTGCTGCAGTGCAACCGGAGTACCACGCCGAGATGCAGTAGGTTAGTACACTTTCGATAGTGGTGCGGTAGAAGGCCACCATCAGTTTACACTCCAGGTTGTTTTTCCTGAGTACTCTCAGGAAGTGTAGTCGCTGCTGTGCCTTTTTTACTGTCTCTGAGGTGTTGACAGACCATGAGAGGTCATCTGATAAGTTGGCTCCTAGGAATTTGAAGGTGTGGACCTTCTCCACACAGTCCCCGTTGATGTAGAGTGGGGCCGGAACTGCACTTTGCCTTCTGTAGTCCAGAATTTATTATTTCGTTTTTGTGGTGTTCAGTGACAGATTGTTGTCTGAGCACCACACTGTCAGTTTCTGTACTTCATCTCTGTACGCTGATTCGTCGTCTTCTGATATGAGCCCGATCACGGTGGTGTCATCAGCAAATGTAATGATGGTGTTGGTGGGATGGGTTGGAGTACAGTCATGGGTGTACAAGGAGTACAGTAGTGGGCTCAGCACACCGCCTTGTGGAGAGCCAGTGCTTAGATTGATGGTGGAGGAGAGATGGGGCAGAGTTTTACAGTTTGTGGGCGGTTTGAGAGGAAGTCCTTTATCCAGGTGCAGATGGAGGGGGAGAGGCCTAGTGCAGTTAGTTTGCTGACTAGTATGTCAGGGATGATAGTGTTAAAAGCTGAGCTGTAGTCAATGAAGAGCATTCGCCTGCTTCGTACCCCCAGTGTGACAGGTGGGTCTGTGACTAGCGCCTAACATGGCTGTTGGACCAGATGGCTGCTTGTTTGCGCTGGCTTACCTCCATCCCCCCTCCCCCCTCCCCGTTGCAAGTCTTGAGTTCTGTCATGTTGTAAAAGATATGTGCTTATGTGCTGAGGTGTTTTTTTTCCTGCTCCCACACTGTACTCCTTTAGGAGCATAGTCTGGGGGTCGCCTTTTTTTCTCTTCTTCCTTTGCTTCATGTTATGCTGCAATTCTTCCCTCAACCTTGTCTTCCCGTCCTGTCTACCCCCTTGTCAGTATGTGTATATATATGGACAGGTGGATTGCCATTTTCGCTAGTTTACTATGCGACAGGCTATGTTGCTGGTACTTGTGTACTTATGTACTTGTGCTGTAACAATAAAGGACTACTACTACTACTACTAGGATTGAGGTGGCTCAGTGCGGTGTGGAGGGCTATGTCAATGGCATCTTCCGTGGACCTGTTTGCTCTGTAAGCAAACTGATGCAGGTCAAATGTGGGGGGAAGGGTTGATTTGATGTGCCGTGAAACCAGTTTCTCAAAGCACTTCATGATTACAGGTGTAAGTGCAATCGGTCTATAGTCATTTAAGCTGTTGATGACTGGGTTAGGGTATATATATTTATATGAGATGGGTGGTTCAAGATATTTCTTTAATATATAGTATCTACATGCTAATGGCAACCAAAATAGATAGATAGATAGATAGATAGATAGATAGATAGATAGATAGATAGATAGATAGATAGATAGATAGATAGATTAATCCTGTGGGGAAATTCAGGTATCTTGCGAGAAATGTTTCTAACGAGAGAAAAACACCAGCCTGGAAGGTTTTTGCATGTCTGAACTCCATGGGACATTAGAAGGCCTGAGAGTGGTAAATATTACAGAAAATACAATTAATCTGACTCCATTAAATTAGTAAAGGACCTACAGTATTATCAAGCAGTGTCTGAGACAATTGTTTGATGTCATGGCACAACACACAAGAAGTTATATGAAAGGTTATTGATGATCAGTTTAGGAGGAGCAACTGCAGCAGAAAGAGCAGAAAAAGAAGGAGAAGAAAGAGAAAGAGAGCCCAAATATTCTAAAGTGGTTTTGTACCTGAAGACCCATTGCTATGCATTTGCCACCAGCCAATCCCCTAAAATAACATTCTCATAGGCAGAGGATACAGTGGGACTAGTCTAATTGCACAGCTATGGCAGGTACTTCAGAATGAAACCACAATCAGACTACTGACCACATCAGAAGGATCAATTCAAGACCAAACATGAATATATTACATTCGTAAACATTTGCACATAAATTGGAAAACACCAAGGTGTGTGTGTGTGTGTAGGTGTGTGTGCATGTTTCTGTGCAGAGGAGGAACAAGTCATTAAAGTGACATAAGTGCTTGCTGGTTCTGCGCCCACCTACCTAAATGCTCTTGTAAGGGCAAATGTTACACCCAGGACACTGCGCTCGTCTAGTGAGCGTCGTTTGGCACTGCAAGCACGGCAATCCAAACTATTCTCATTTGTAGTTCCACGTTGGTGGAACGAACTGCCTAGTACTACCAGAGCAGGGGCGTCCCTCTCTACCTTCAAGAAGCTTTTGAAGACCCAACTCTTCAGAGAGCACCTCCCTTCCTAACTGGCACCTTGACTAGCGCTTAACTTGCACTTCAGCAGTTACATTCCTGCACTTCTTTTTCCTTTCTAGGTCGTTTTTCTAATTCTTATGTAAAGTAGTATTTATTGTTAGCCTGACGATGTCATACTCATAATTCTAGTCAGAATATGAGTCTGATATCGCTCCATTGGGCTGTGATTATGGGTCGTGTTTCAACCGAACCAGGAGAAAAAATGCCTCTTCGCTCAATTGGTTACCTACAACCAATCAGAACAACGTAGTATGTGACCAGGGGCAGCTGATACATTACACTTTTACCGGATCCCGTAGGAAGGAAGGCAAAAACATCTTTTCGATTGACAAATGCCTTAATCGCGTTTCTCTGTTCCTCTTTCAAAATGAATGCACTGTCAATGTCTAAATGGACTCGAATCTATACATTTCAGCTCTCCAGCGGCAGCCATGTTTGTTGAAAACAAATTCAACTCGTGTGTTGGTGACGTGGTTGGTTACGTTACTGTTGATCATCTGTCCATCATCGTATAAAGCCCGCCTTAACAATTTGATTGGTACGGCCGATATCGAGCCGCAGATAATTTCTCCTCAATGGAGTAATGCCAGACCGAACTTCCCAACCAAAAAATGTGTGGGCGGGGCTAAGTTCGGTCTGGTATCCAGGCTAATTTATTGTTACACCATGTTTTTTATTGCTCTTAGCTTGACTGTTCTCTCCCTTGTACGTCGCTTTGGACAAAAGCGTCTGCTAAATGACTAAATGTAAATGTAAATGTAAACATAATAATAATCTAGAGCGACAATCACAAATCCAGCAGCCCTCCTGTGTCAGCAGGTGAAATGTAGTGAGAGTGAGAGAGAACGACTGCAGAGGAAATATGAAGTCAATTCATCAGCAATCACATTTGAGAAAAGCATTAGCGGGACACAGTGCTGAGGGTAGTTTATATAAAACTCTTCAGACAGAGTGACAGTTATATAGACTATATTAGGGGGAAACTCTTCAGACAGAGTGACAGTTATATAGACTACATTAGGGGGAACTCTTCAAACAGAGTGACATTTATATAGACTACATAAGGGGGAAATTCTTCAGACAGAATGACCGTTACATAGACTACATTAGGGGAAACTTTTCAGACATAGTGACAGTTATACAGACTACATTCCAGCTTGACTGATAGTGCTGTGCAAACTGACAATATAGTAAGTCATTTAATATTTGTTCTTGTTTTCACACACAGAGACCAACCTTGTTCAGTAAATGTTGAAATGCAGCAGATCCACAAATCCCATCTTCAGAAGAAGTTTCAGTGTCTGACTGAGGGAATCACAAAACAGGGAAACCCCACACCCCTCAGTAAGATCTACACAGAGCTCTACATCACAGAGGGGGGAAGAGGAGAGGTCAATGATGAACATGAGGTCAAACAGATAGAGAGAGCATCCTGGAGAGAAGCAGCACGATGCAGACAAATCAACTGCAATGACATCTTTACACCTTTATCTGGACAAGACAAACCCATCAGAAGAGTGCTGACAAAGGGAGTGGCTGGCATTGGAAAAACAGTCTCTGTGCAGAAGTTAATTCTTGACTGGGCTGAAGGAAAAGCCAATCAGGATGTTCACTTCATATATCCTCTTCCTTTCCGAGAGCTGAACCTGATGAAGGAGCAAAAACTCAGTCTGGTGGATTTCATTAAGCACTTCTCCCCAGAAATAGGAAATCAAGCAGTCTTCACCAGTTCAACGCACAGAGTCATGTTCGTCTTTGATGGTCTGGATGAGTGTCGACTTCCTCTAGATTTCGACTCCAACCCAATGTGTTGTGATGTCACAGAGCCAGCCTCAGTGGATGTGCTGCTGACAAACCTCATCAAGGGGAATCTGCTTCCCTCTGCTCTCCTCTGGATCACCACCCGACCAGCAGCAGCAAATCAGATTCCATCCACGTGTGTGGACCAGGTGACAGAAATAAGGGGATTCAGCGACCCACAGAAAGAGGAGTACTTCAGGAAGAAAATCAGTGATGAGAACCTGGCCAGCAGAACCATCACACACCTGAAGTCATTCAGGAGCCTCTACATCATGTGCCACATTCCAGTCTTCTGCTGCATTTCAGCTACTGTTGTAGCGAGAACATCAGATGAATCAGAGAAAGTAGAAATGCCAAGGACTTTGACTCAATTGTACACACACTTCCTGATCATTCAGACAACCATAAAAAATGAAAAGTACACAGCGAGAAAAGAGATAGATGAGGAGATGATTTTCAAACTGGGGAAACTGTCTTTCCAACAGCTAGAGAAAGGCAATCTGATCTTCTATGAGGAAGACCTGAGAGAGTGTGGCATTAATGTCACAGAAGCATCAGTGTACTCAGGAGTGTGTACTCAGATCTTCAGACAGGAGTCTGGGCTGTACCAGGGGAAGATGTTCAGCTTTGTGCATCTGAGCATTCAGGAGTTTCTTGCAGCTGTATATGTGTTCCTGTGCTTCAGCAACAGAGAGAAACACATGCCTGACCAACAGCAAACCTCTCAGCTCTCTGCTCTGTTCAGAGCTGAAACATTTCATGACCTACACAAGACTGCAGTGGATCTGGCCTTACAGAGTAAGAACGGCCATCTGGACCTTTTCCTCCGATTCCTTCTGGGCCTCTCACTGGAGTCCAATCAGAATCTCTTAAGACACCTACTGCCACAGACAAGCAGCCAGTTACAGAGCTCAGAGCAAACAGTTGAGTATGTTAAACAGAAGATCAGAGATCAGAATACGTCAGACAGAAAGATCAACCTGTTTTACTGTCTGAATGAGCTGAATCACCATGCTGTAGTGGAGGACATTGGCAGGAGCTCAGGAACTCTGTATGTGGACATGCTCTTACCAGGAAAGTGGGAGACTAAGAGATTTAAGTTTAAGATTTCAGAAGAGCAGCTGGATGAGTTTGACCTGCAGAAGTACATAAAGACACCAGAGGAAGATCTTACTCAACTCCTCAGTCCCGATGAAGTTCTGCAGAAGCTGGTGCCAGTGGTCACATCTTCCATTATAGCTTAGTGAGTAAAATACTGTGTGGGGGGGATTGAGTGAGCTTGCATGTGTGTGAGAGATTTCTCTGCAAGTTTTTCAGTAGACGGCACATCATCAATATGGTAAATAAACTACGTCTATAAACTAAATTTCTACTCACCTGAGTAGAGCAAAAACTCCTGATCAGTCTCCATACCAACAGTAGATTATGGATTGAAGGTTCTGTGTGTGAGAAGCTTGTGCCAGTGGTCACACATCCACATCAGCTTGGTAACATACTGTGTGTGTGTGTGTTTGTGTTATGGTGTGTGAATGTGAACAGTCCATAATATGTCCATATGAATAGGTTTAGTCCATGTTGGTGTGTGTGTTTGTGTGTGTGTGAACAGTCCATGTGTGAATGGTGCCATCAGTCCCTACACCTCAGTCTCTACTTCAGAGGTCATGCAGGTGAGACAGCAGATGTTCCTGTGAAAATCTATACTGTATTGTTTTTGAAGCTGATCAGGTGAACACATATTTTTTCAGAAGTGGAAAGTTCCCATGTTGGGTTTACCGTGTTTACTGTTGTCTTGAACCCAGCATATGTCTTGTGAGCTACTGCTTACTGTTGAACCCAGCATATGTCTTGTGAGCTACTGCGGTAACGCTTTAGAATAACCTTAGTTAATAAACCGTTTATGAAGCATTTGTTCATATTCTGTTCATCATTTACAAATCATTATTACAACATTTATAAACGTTAGTTCGATATTTATAAATGAGTAGTAATGTATTTATGAACATGTTTCAAATGCATTTCTAATGATTTATAAGATTGTTTATAATAGGGATGCACCGATACCAGTATCAGGTATCGGGCCAATACTTCGTTAAAATACTGGTACTCGTATTAGTTTTTAAATTGCCGATACCAAGCACCGATACCACTCAACAGTATTTCACTACATCAAACTGGTCGCGCTATGCGGACAAACAATGTGGAGAGACAATGAGCCGGAAACTTGGAGATTCTGTCCAAAAGCTTGTATGTGTGAAAGTAGGCTACGAAAGGATAGATGTTAAAGTAACAGTATGTAGCAATTGTACTTCAGGGTTAGGGTTAGCTATTTTACCTTAAAATAACAGCTTAAAAAATTGGGGTGCTACAATGGCGTTTAATATGGAGAATGGCCTCTGTGCCATTGCCATACCAGGGTCCGTAGGCATATTAGTGCGTTATGTAGGTTCCTGGAAGCCGCCCGGGTACCACTCTCTGCCGGACTAGTAGGTAGCTTATTTGCCATCTTGCTTTGTCTTGTGTTGCACTTGCTTGATGTTTGACTGTGTTAGGAAAGTTGTTGACTCACGAGTTTGTCATAGTGTCAAAGTAAGCACATTTCAACAGGTTTTGCTAGTTTTGGCCGCTAGCATCTCGTTAGCGAGAAGCAATTCCTCCATTGTGCTGCTTTAACAGAAGAGTTTAGCCATGTCAGCGATTTGGGCTAATTTTAAGATAAATGACGACGACAGGAGTAAGGCACAGTGTAAGATCTGCACCGCTACGGTGTCGAGGGGCACAAAGGAAAGTACTTAGTTTAACACAAGCAATTTGATTAAACATCTGGAAAGGCACCAAAGTGCTAAGTACGCAAGACCGAAGCAACCAACCTTTACTGACGTCTTGCAAAAGAAAAAAACGCGCGCGCGCGCACACACACACACACACACACATACACACACACACACACACACACACACAGGTAGAGAGAAAGACTAATAGTGCCACATAGGTTAAGTGATGGTGTACTTGAGCAGGAGACTCTTTTGACTCTTTTGTAACTGAAATGTGCTAATGTGCTAATCCAGTAATAGTTCTGTTTACTTTTTGTTAAGTAGACTGTGTTGTTAACTATGCAGCAAATTGAATTGCCTTAATCTGGTTATATTTGCATTTTGTCTAATGTGATGACATTGTCTGCCTCCATCTGCCTCCAAATTAATTGCACTTTCATGGAGACCAAATCTAAGAAGTATCGGTATGCTGTATCGGCAAGTACACAAATAAAAATACTCGTACTCGTATCGGTTTGTAAAAAAGTGGTATCGGTGCATCCCTTGTTTATAAGGTATATGATTATGGTCTGCTCACATTTAATAAATCCTTTAGAAATGACAAATCAACCAGTTATAAATGATGATACTAATGATTTGTAAGATAATGTATAAAGTATGTGATAATGGTCTACTCAGCATTTATGGGTCATTATTAATAACCTTTATCATGCATTAGCTATTGTCTAATTCATGAGTGAATTCATAAATGTTATCACATGTAGCAATAACTCAGTTGATGCTTAACATAGGTCTTTAGAAACCATTTATTCATCATTAGTAAAGTGTTTTGCAGTGCTTGATCTAAAACGGTACTATCTATACTTTATAAACATTTATAAATGGCCCATCACCGAGGGACATACTATAGAAACTAGTGCTGTCAGTTAAACGCGTTATTAACGGCGTTAACGCAAACCCATTTTGACGCCGTCATTTTTTTATCGCTTAGGCTAACGTTACGGTTTAAGTGAATGGTGAGCGTAATACGGCAAAATGGATCATAAAAAGCTTCTGAATGGAAAGTTTACTTTTAAAAGTTGTGTTGTGCAAAAGAAGTGAGCTTCACTGTTGTCTGAAAATGTCAACAGGCAGCTGGCTGAAAGCAAAGAAGTAGTAGGCTTACCTTTTATTGGTAACCTAACTGTTACGGTTCATTGTATCTGAAATAAGAGGCCTGACTGCTATGTTCCCAGCAAACTTGAAAAAAAGAAAATATTAAGCCATGGTTTAACTGCACTATAGGCTGAGTCCTTGTTTACCTGAAATGTGCACTTTATAATTTTATTTTGTACCGCCCTGTTTGGCAATGTTGGTTTTCAATAAAATAAAACATTTTCATAAAGCAAGCCAATACACTTTTCCATGTTGATAAGGGCATTCAAATAAAAATAAAATGATGGAAAAAATAAATAAATGAAGGGACATTTAGAATAGATAAAAACGTGCGATTAATTCATTTTGAGTTAACTATGACATAAATGCGATTAATCGCGATTAAATATTTGAATCGTTTGACAGCACTAATATAGCCTAACGTTGTCATACTCGTAATTCTAGTCAGAATATGAGTCTGATACTGCTCCATTAGGCTGTGATTATGGGGCGTGTTTCAACCGAACCAGGAAAAAAAAGGCTTCTTCGCTCAATTGGTTACCTACAACCAATCAGTAGTATGTGACCAGGGCCAGCTGATAAATTAAACTTTTACCGAATCCCGTAGGAAGGACGGCAAAAACAT
>NC_045160.1:28189050-28234050 GCF_900700415.2 Clupea harengus | reverse complement strand
TCGTCATGGACACTAATTGGCTATTGTCTCTGCTCTATCCTGCAGGTGGGAATACGAGAACCAATTAACGGACGAGGAGGACTCATCAATGGAGGAGGAAGACCAATCAACGGAGAAGGAGGAGGACCAATCAACGGAGGAAGAGGACTCATCAACGGGTCTGTGACCTTTAATCCTTCTCTCTTTCTCGTTCTTCCACCTTTCTTTTTCTGTCTTACACCTTACAGCTCAGGGATGTCTTACATCTCATCTCATCCTTTGGTTATTTGTTTGTTTGTGACCCTTGACCTTTGGCCCACATCTCTCTGTCACTCTCATTCCTTTCCCCCGCCTCTTTTTCTATTCATGTCTATTTTTCCCTCAATGTGCAGCCATCTCTATTGGTCGTGCCAGGTGCCACTCTCTTCTTCTGATTGAGCCAGTGGCTTTGGACTTTTTAGCTCCACCCTTACTGTTTCTGCTGCAGTGTGTCTAATGTGTGAATGTGTTTATCATGGCTGCTGTTACTGATGTCAGAATACAGCAGCCCTCTGTCTTTCATGCAGTCTGGGTCACTGGGAGACAGTCGTCATGGAGACTGGTGGATTGTTGTGTCTTTTCCCTTGTCATACAGATGGGAAGGCTACTTTACACGACAGACTGGATGGGATCTGTGGTCCTGAACAGATTGATTGATTATTGTATTCTCTCCTGTATCCTGCAGATGGCATTAGTGAGCAGCAGTGTGTAGAGCCAAGGCCCTGAGCTGGATGGGGTCTGTGGTCCAGGACTGTAGGATTATCCATATCTGTTGTATAAATAGGCTACCTGTGATTTGTTATTGTTTTGTGATATATATAGCCATGTGGAGATATAGACTATTATTGAGATTGTATGAATATCTGTCAACCTGTGTGCTGTTAGTGTGTAGTTAATGTACACTGTCTCTTTAAGGGTCTCTGTTTATCAATGATGTCATCAACACCATATCTATAGTTCAGGAATGTATAAGTTGATGGAAAGCCAAGAAAAAGCCTCATGTACTTCTGTCCATGATATTGTTACTCATCAGTTACATGTCATGCCTTTGGATGCAATGTCGGTACGTTAGTTTGTGAACAATAGTCTTAAAACAGTTTTGTTGGCCTTATTAGTTGGTTTAATGTTAGACTTTTTTTTTTTTAGACTTTTAATGTGCAAGTTAATATTACATGTGCCGGTATTAGCATAAACTAACCCTTACTGCATTAAGTTGGATAATCCATTGTCATCAGTTTAAATAAAATACATATCTTAGTTGACCAATAATAGGGTGCACGCTAGGAATTGCATAGCGTTGACACACCTAGTACTCAAATATAATTTCATATTAAATTGTATTGATATTTAAGTTCATATACATATTATGTTGTATTTCTTGTAGTTTTACCCTACTTCCAGTCAACATTTAAGCCCCACAACGGAGGAATTGGCATGGAGCTCCCCTTACGGTAGTTATCGTTTACACCGCTGCACAGCTAGTCAACTAAATACCTTACAAAAACCTGGAATATCCTGACACTAGTGGAACTTGGGTGGCAAGCTAGCCAACATATACAATAACATTACAAAGAAGCCGACGCAAGAGCACTTATTACTAGCATCAATGTCCAAGCGTATTATATCAAGCTTGCTAACATCGCGAACAAGATGTCTTGCTAGCGGCTAAACCTAGTGAAACCTGTTGAAATTTGCTTACTTTGTTTATGACAGACTAGCGAGTCAACAACTTTCCTAACACAGTCAAACATCAAGCAAGTGCAACACAAGACAAAGCAAGACAGCAAATAAGTTACTACCTAGTCTAGCAGAAAGTAGAACTCACGCCCCCCTGGCTGGCGGCTCCAGAAACTTACATAGCACAGTAATATGCCTACGGACCCTGGTATGGCAATGGCACAGAGGCCATTCTCCATATTAAATGTCGTTGTAGTGCCAACATTTTTTTAAGCTGTTATTTTAAGGTGAAATTGTTCCATAGTGTTACTTTAAACAGAGTTGAACTAAGCACTCTCGTCAGCGTGGTGATTGGAGGAGGAGTTGAACTAAGCAATCTCTTCAGCGTGGTGATTGGAGGAGGAGTTGAACTAAGCACCCTTTTCAGCGTGGTGATTGGTGGTGGAGTTGAACTAAGCACCCTCTTCAGCGTGGTGATTGGAGGAGGAGTTGAACTAAGCACCCTCTTGAATGTGGTGATTGTAAGAGGAGTTGTCTATATGCCAACTTCTGCAGGGCGTATAGGGGTGGCAGAATAACCTGTATGTGTGTTGTGTGTATGTAACAGAGATATTGTAACAGAGAGCTATATGATCACAGTTATCACAAAGTTTCTTGATTTAATATATATGTATATTCTGATGTGATTCATTCCATTTTATATTAAATTATTTTAATATGATCTTATGATTGTGTTGTGTCGTTTTTGGCTTTGTTGAGAAGGAGACAGTGTTGTAACTTGAATAAAGGCAGTGAATTTGTTTTATTGTCTGGAGATTACAATGACATGACCTTCTTACAGGGGCCTGAACTATAGCAAATACAGTGTTGCATTGGCCCACATCCATGTCATCTAAGTAAAATGTTCCTGTGTTTGCTGATACTCTCAAGAGCACATTGTTATTTAATTGTGTTGTTTTCCTTTTTAGGAGTATGGTACACAAACATTGTACAGCCTTGACAGCTGAGTTGAGAAAGTTCAAGTTGTAGGTTCGAGTATGTCCTCTTCATAACCAGTCACATATTAACATCAGGTCACAGTCTGAATACTGCAGGGTGGTGTGGTCAGTGGTCAAGCCTCTCCTCTCTTGGTCAGCAGCAGCAGGGCTCACCCTGTGGCTATGGCAACTGCAGAGGAGCTTGTCCTGTGTGAGGTTACTATGGCAACTGCAGAGGAGCTTGTCCTGTGTGAGGTTGCTATGATACTAACTGCAGAGGAGCTTGTCCTGTGTGAGGTTGCTATGTCACTAACTGCAGAGGAGCTTGTCCTGTAATGGTCAGCTGGGGGGTGAGCGTGTGTGAGGTTGTCCTGTTTGAGGTGTCTAGAGTGAAGGTGTGTTCCACTGAAGGGATGCAGACAATCAATGAGTGTTATCTCAGAATGAGTGTGTGTGTGTGTGTCCTATGAAAGTTACTTGTAGGTTCTGAATCCTGTCGCTGTTTTTTCCATCCTTTCTATTGATGTGCATGTGTTTCACCATGGGGTAGTTAGGCAAGGCTCAAGAGTCTACACCTTACCAACATAGACAATGAAAGTGCATTGGGTGAGGTAATGAAGTCCCTCCCCCTTCCCACTGTGGTCCACGAGGGGAGAAAGGCTGGACTCCCCCACCGTAATGGTTGGGTCCGGGTTCCCCTGCACCTGTGGATGCTGGCCAATTGGGACTGATTGTGTCAAATTAGCCCCATGGGCTGCCTTATTAAAAGGCGCACCTCATTGTTGAGGGAGAGACAGACTGTCAAAACATGTGAAATATGAAGTGAGGTCCATCCTCTCTGCCCCATGTCCATTCTCCTGTAAAGAGGAAGCTGCTGAGTCACTGCTCCCTCCCGAGAGGAGAGGAGAGGAGAGGAGAGGAGAAGAGAAGAGAAGAGAAGAGAGGAGAGGAGAGGAGAGGAGAGGAGAAGAGAAGAGAAGAGAAGAGAAGAGAAGAGAAGAGAAGAGAAGAGAAGAGAAGAGAAGAGAAGAGAAGAGAAGAGAAGAGAGGAGAGGAGAGGAGAGGAGAAGAGAAGAGAAGAGAAGAGAAGAGAAGAGAAGAGAAGAGAAGAGAAGAGAAGAGAAGAGAAGAGAAGAGAAGAGAAGAGAAGAGAAGAGAAGAGAAGAGAAGAGAGGAGAGGAGAGGAGAGGAGAGGAGAGGAGAGGAGAGGAGAGGAGAGGAGAGGAGACGATGAGGATGAGGATGTCCATTCCAGACTGAAGCGCACGTCTCTGGCCAGCATCACTCTCCAGACCACTGACAGTATTGGTGAAGAGAAACGAGCCAGCTTTAAAACCCTTTTATATTTACTGACGTTATCTGTTCTGTCAGGGGGTTAGATTCTCCATTCTTTGGTCAAGTCCATCAGAGTCTGTGTCAGGAATGCACACACACCTTATAGATTTCACAGAGTCTGTGTCAGGAATGCACACACACCTTATAGATTTCACAGCGTTTGTGTCAGGAATGCACACACACCTCATAGATTTCACACAGTCTGTGTCAGGAATGCACACCTTATAGATTTCACAGGGTTTGTTAATTAATTAGCCAACACATTGTCAACTTTATCACAATGCAATGTCTCTGTCTCACCTGCTGGTGTGCTTCTTTGTAACCAACTCTGCAAAGATGTGCTCCCCTTTGCTGCCTTCTTTAGCTGCTTCTCTCTCTCCTGAATCCTTCTCTTTTCCGTAGGCATTCTAGCTTCTACCGCACTCTACACTGTACAACACCCAAAACAGTGATAGGATTCAGGCACATAACCATTTAGAATTAAATGATTCATGTGATGCATTCCATCTTCTTGCTAAAACGAAATGTTACAAACTCACCATCAGCTGACATGTAACTTAGTTTTCCTACCAAAAAATGTGCATGTGGTGACGGGGTGGTTGTCTGGCAGGCAAGCTAGCTGCCTGATTCTTTAGGCTAAACGTGGCAAACTGAGCTTGGATTTGTGAAGATTTTAATTCATTTAATAGAACTTGATGATGATTGTTCGTTTGTTTTTCATTCGTACAACTTCAAACTCACCTTTTCTTACTACGTCAAAGCGGTTGCGATTCGATTAAGTCACACAAGACAACCGTGACCGTCTCTCGAGGCAAAAATGCAGGCTCTCAGGTGCCGGTCGCATGTCGTGTGTGTGTGTGTGTAACGGTAGTCCGCTGGTACAGAGCTGTCGCATTTGAGAAAACTCTGGCCGATTTTCGACTGCTATTTCGCGTTCTGAAAGTCTTCTGAAGTTCAGAACCAATCCCACATCAGAAAACTTTCATGAATGCCAAATGTTTTCCTAAATCCACCGGAAGTGGAGTTCAGGAGAAATTCCTTCTTAAATTCTTCTCAACTGCGCCCATTGTGTGTAGTGTTTGGAACAAGGTTTGTCCACTAGATGGCAGCACACAACAGAAATATTTCCCCTCTAGCTACATAGAGTAGCTAGTCACAGGTGGAAGGCTATGGAAGAAAGTTGCATCCAGGAGCCTTCACACCGTCATACAGGAAAGTAACAAGACGATTGAGAATGGTTAAAGAAAGAAGAAGACCCTGTTACAAAGAGAGGGGAAAAGGGATATTCTATGTTTAGTTGAGGTGGACTTCCGTTTAATTAAGGAACCTGTTTCTCCCCTGGAAAGCTTTATGTTGGTTGGACTGTTGTGTTTATGTGTGAAGAACCTAACTGAGCTGCCTGTTGAGTGAAGAACCCAAATTAAAACCTTCTTTTGAACCTCCCATTTCGTCTGTTTCCTCAGTTACGTTGCACTGCCCTACCCTAAACCTGCTCTGGTAACCGCTCATGACACACACACACACACACACACACACACACACACACACACACACACACACACACACACACACACACACACACACACACACACACACACACACACACACACACACACACACACACACACACACACACACACACACCACATTCAGCTGTGTTTGGATGAGGTTACAGGTAGCGTTAAGGTATTTCAGAACCTGTTTGAGAAAGAGGAAGTAACAGACTCAGTCTGAAGGCACACAGTGTTGGGCAGGATACTCTCCCAAATGTCTGACAATGCTCCGGCTCTATGAGAAGAAGAAGCAGGACTGTGTGTTTTAGAGAGAGATTACACTTGACAAAGAAACAGGTGAGATCATTAGGGGATGAAGATACACTTTATGTATGGCGTTCTCTGTTTGTATGTCTGTGTGTGTATGTGTGTGTTTATCTCTGTGTGTCTATGTCTCAGTGTGTGTATGTGTATGTATTTTATGATACATGGAAAAATCTGTATATTTGTTTTTTTTATGTAATTTTATATGTTGGTGGTTGTGGATGTGTTTTTATGGTTATGCATGTTTATTTGTGAGTTTGAACATTTAGAAATCTTTAACCTGTCTTCAGGTTAAACCAGTTTATCAAGGACCTGTTTTTCTAAATTTCAACCAGTGTAGCTGAAACAGACCTGGTCTGCCATATTACCTTTTCACTAATAGAAGATCTACCATCAATGCTGAATGTGTTCATGTTTGATTTTCCTTTATTTGTTTTTTAAAACACACTGCATGAAGAGCGGTATGAACACCACGATTTGAACAGACTCCCAGGGAGCTCAAACCAGAGAGAGCTGCCACACCTCCACAGACACACACATGCCAGAGTAGGGGAAAGGGCAGGGAGTGCACTAGTCGTCTCTGTCCACTAGAGTGCAGTAGAGAGCAAACATGAAAGGAAATCATCTAAAGTAGCTACATTGTCATCCTTGTGTGTGTGTTGGTTTGTCTCAGAAATAGTTCTGCGTAAATAATGCAGCCTTTAAGTATGAGTAGTCTTTGTGTGTTTCTGTGTGTATGATTGTGAGAGAGAGCAGGACAGAGTAGGTGGGCATTATGTGTAATGTTGCACACACACACACACAAACACAACCTCACACACACACACACACACACACACACACCCTCACACACACACACACAAACACAAACCCTCTCTCTCACACACACACACACCCTCACACACAAACACCGCCAGTCATGTAGTCTGTAGTCACTCTCTCTGGAACCTCTAGTCATCTAGAGTCCTACTTGTCACACACACTTACACACACACATGCAGACTCTCTCACACAAATATACACCCACACACACACACAAACGGCAGATTCAGCAGATGTGCTTGTGATTACAGGTACTGCACCAGTTTCCACTGGTGACCTGTGATGGAGCTGCAATAGACTCTCATAGACAGGAGCTGAAATAGACACTTGTGGACAGGTGTGTGTGTGTGTGTGTGTGTGTGTGTGTGTGTGTTTGTGTGTGTGTGTGTCAGTGGTGATTACTGTAATGTTCTGATGATGGAGGTTCTTCTCTCCTCGCTCTCTAGAGTAAGATCTTCAGTATTCAAATATGTTCTGTGTTTGCCAGATGTATGGTGTCAGGATCTAAACACATGCATCAGTGCCAGATCATCTCTTAAGAAATGAGTGAGGCCAGGCAAGTTTATTTCTACAGCCAGTGCCGCTGCTAGCCATTTTGGTGACCTAACTCCTTTAAGATGCCGCCCACCCCCCCCCCCCCCCCCCCTCCCTGAGAAAAAAAAGTTGCTTCTGCCAGTTTATCATTTTATTAAAATGAAAAAGAACAACTTCCTCAACCCCAAATGAGGGACTCCAGGTGTGCGCGCGCGCCAACAGCTGACCAACAATAATGGAAATCGCAAGGTTTCATTAGCCATACCATAAACCTATTAATTTCAGTGTAATTTTGGCAAACCACTACTGTACTTGCTTGGATGTATTGTTCATAGTAATAGTCGTGACAATTACTACAAGTTTCTGTCAAATTTCATGTTGTTTTCTTGAAATAGCATTAGACCAAGGCTGCCCAATTTGGGGCCCGCGCACGATTTTTTTTGGAGCGCTCCGATCAGAATCAGAGTCAGAACGTCATTCGTTAAACAGCATTTTAACCCATTTCGAACAGGGCCTCTGTCTCAACGTCCTATGTAACTCAGAATGCTTGCAGTTCACTGCATGGCCACAGTTTTAACATTTGTTTTAGATGGGTCAAGGGGGGCGCTATTTACCTCTTGTCAGATCCATAACTTTGCAGCTAAAGTTGTGATTCCTGGTTACTATGGTTATCTAGCCAAGGCGATGGTTAGCTAGCTATGGAAACTTTTAATAACAAACGATTTAAATGGAAGATTTCCGTTTGCATGAAATGATAGCTAGTTATCTAGCTAATGTTATAGTCTCCTCGATTTAACTTCTACAATTATAATGGGTGCCTGTGACACTTCGTATGAACGAATTCATATTCATGAGTTCATATTCACACTTATTAACACCAGTTCATTATGTGTAAAGAATGCTGATATGAAATATGAAAACAACCAGTAGTCAATGTGCATGCTTCCAATTTAATTGTGATTTAAGATACTCTATTTGAGTTGGGGCAGTCTGTCCTTCAGTCGAGGCATGATGATCTCTCGCTAGTTTTACCTGTTCGTGTCGGCGTAACAAATGCTTGTGGAGTCAAGTGCAGTTGAGAGGCGCTTGTCCCCAGGGCACAGATTACACTTAACTGTTATATTTTTCTCTTTTCACGGGTACAAATAAAAAAGGCTGTGATTGGAATATGGGACTGGAGCTGTCCCTCACGGGACAAATCAAAATCACCCATAATATTTCGGGATGTCCCGGACAATTCGGGACGGTTGGCAATCCTACTTGCACCTAAGTTATAACATATTTGAGTGTGCTAACATTAGCAATAACGTCAGCTAGTTCGAGGTGTATGCATAGGCTAACCATTAAATTAGCAGCACATTTCCCGTATTTAACAATGATTACACATGGACTTACCTGAACGTGATGCACGGGCAGTTTCTTTCTCTTTATTTTGTCTGCCCCTGACTCCTGTTGTCTTTTTGAGGCCATTTTCGAAAAGTTGACCTAGCCTACTGTCAAAGTTCGTCAGGCCACTGAGATAGGAAAGGGCACCCACGGCGAGCTTGGGAAGTTGAGTGTGTATTTTTTTTGGGGGGGGGGGGGGCACAAGCGTAACTTTTTTTAAGCAATTAAATATATCTTTTGTTCTGCCTGTTTTGTGATGTAAATGCGTAAAAGGTCCCTAATATATCTATACTGAAATAATATCGGCATTATAATTATTATAACTATGAATATTTTTCAGTTGCCTATTTTTTGGTGCCCCCACAGGAGTTGGTGCCCTACGCACAGCGCGTAGTGTGCGTTATGGGAGCGGCGGCACTGTCTACAGCACATTTCATACACAAAGGCAATTCAATGTGCTTTACATAAATATAAGCAAAAGGAACATCCAAAGGAGAATTAAAACAATAAAAGATAAAACATATTAAAAGAATGCACAAAGTATATCAAGTAGAATAGAAGCATAGTTGATCATTAATAGGCAGTAGATTAAAGTAGAGGGAGCTAAATAAAGGTGCAGATTATGTGCAAGTATTACAAAGACAAAGATAAAGCCAACTAATGCATTGAAGGCAATGGAAAATAAGGCCGTTTTGAGCTTCTTTTTAAAACAGGTTAGAGTTGGGGCAGATCTGATCCCCATGGGGAGCTGGTTCCAGCAGTGGGCAGTATAACGGCTAAATGCCATCTCACCCTGTTTAGTTTCAACTCCGGGCACCACTAGCTGACCAGCTCCTGCAGATCTAAGAGACCTGTTCATATTCAGCAAACATTTCATATATATATAAATGTATATCTATATATACACAAATATGTAGGGCCCTGGCCATTTAGTGACATATAGACATTAAGTAATACTTTGAATTCAGTTCTGTATCTGACTGGGAGCCAGTGCAAGGGCCTGAGAATTGGAGTAATTGTTAAAGAAAGTATTAGTATATTTTATCATGAATATCTTTTGGTTTAAGTTTTGTTCCAAAATGCTGTGTGCCCTGAGTTCTCCATGTAGATTGGACTTTGGAAGACAATTAGCAGAGTCAAGAATGTTAACCCAGAAACCTCACGTATATGTTTACATAAGGAATTGGGGGGTTGTGGAATGTCTTGTTGCTGGGCAGAAGTAAAGTTCAGCTAAAGTGCAGATATCCTAAAGTGTATCCCAGAATCCTGTCTGCCATCCTGTGTAAACATTAAGAGACAGAGTCAGGGTTGGGGGAAGGTAAACATTCTTATCTCTTGGAACCAGAGTACGGGATGGTACAAGGGGGGAGTGTTTTCCTGCATGTTCTGTGATATTGTCTTTGCATAAAGTCTGTTACATGGTACCAGGGAAGTCAGTGATGGCTTGAACAGCGTTCTGAAACCACTGCGCTCCTCTCGTAGGGGTGTATGTTGACGAGCGGTCTAGAACCATTCACTCCTCTTTGCCAGAGTAAAAGTCAATTATTTATTATATTCTTGGTTGTGTGAGTCTTAATTCTGAGGTTATTACAGTCCTGAAAAGGGTGAAATAAATCCCTAACAGTAATATGCTCTCTTTTCTTAGTTTTGGTTACACTTTGTGACACTCTGTGTATGTCTGTCTGCCAGGAGAGGGATATCCCAGGAAAAGGGGTGTATTTGCCCCAAAATGAGTTCCACTGAAGAAGAGAACCATGATTATGAGCTTCTGGGGTAAGACAACAACAATAATAACATATTTACATGTACTATTTGTTTATTTACTTGTACATTTGTTTTTTTTGTTAATTAGTGTTGTAAATCTTTCATTTCATTCGTCAGCTTAAAAAAGTAAAATAAGTAAAACAATGTAAATGGTAATAAAAACGTATTTATTCTGCTTTTAGTTGTGCATAATGCAAGCAGAATGAAACTGAATCTCTAAACATGCTAACCCATCTATAGTTTTAGACCACTTTTATCTCAGCTGATGAACACCAATAGGCATGACAATCTGTTCCAACCAATTTTCCCAGGCTTTGCTAAAGTTTTCAAGTGGCGTTCAATCAAACAGAGCTGTTACTTAAAATGTCGACATCTCTACAGTTGAAAAATAATTTGGGTCATTTTAACAGTTTGGTATTTGTACAACACATAACAATCAAGAAACAAAATAGAAAAAGTGACACATGTGAATGCATGGAGAGAAAAAAATTATCATGAAAGCACTTTATCAGAATACCTGGAGAAACTGAAGCATATCAATAATCATTATGTGCGTGTGTGTGTGTGTGTGTGTGTGTGTGTCTGTGTGTGTAAAATACAGCCTCATCCAGCAGAGGAGATCACACTCTCCCGTACCGAGCTGTCTGTCCATGAAGAGTGACCGGTCCATGGAACTTCCACCCCGCTTAGCAGAAGGAGGTGTTCCTGTCTTTTATGCCAGGTATGTATATGAGACGGGAAGTTCAAGATATTTTTATTTGGGCTTCAGCCATGAAAAGTAAGCATTATGTGTATACAAAGTGAATGACCTGTAAAGGAGACATTGATCATTTATTAATTGACAATGTTAATCTTCAGGCTGATTTGCTATCTCTGAATTATCTGTTAAAAATCAAAATGGCTTAATAAGTCAATTACTAGAGTTAAAGAAAGCCCTTCAGAGTGACATTGGACATATTTTAAATCAAATAGATTTTTTCCCGTGAATTTTTTAAACCAATAAGATTCCTTGAAATTGGATGACATGTGATGGCAAAGTATTTGTAGACAAAAAAAGGATTTGGGTCATTTTGACTGTTTTTTTGTTTTACATATACTGCTGATAACTGTGTGTTTATGTCTGTGTGTGTGTGTGTGTGTGTGTGTCTGTTTGTGTAAAATACAGCTCCACCCAGCAGAAGAGATCACACTCTCCCGTACCGAGCTGTGTGTCCATGACGAGTGACCGGTCCATGGAACTTCCACCCCGCTTAGCAGAAGGAGGTGTTCCTGCTGGTCAGAGGTGAGTAGTAATGAGGACTTTCCACAGGAAATACAATCATCCATACAGTCAATTGAAGTACACCTGAAGTATAAAAGTGTACCAAAGGTGTTTGACTTGTCTTTTATGCCAGGTATGTATATGAGACGGGCAGTTCAAGATATTTTTATTTGGGCTTTAGCCCTGAAAAGTAAACATTATATGTATACAAAGTGAATGACCTGTAAAGGAGACAAAGATAGTTTATTAATTGCAGGCATGAAAACGGGTCAGGGGTGAAAAAGGTGAGAAGGATATTACCCCTCTAGGGGGATCCGGGGGCATGCTCCCCCGTAAGAAAAAATTTAATATTCCATATTTTAAAGCATCAATCTGATGCATTTAGAGATGCTTTTTTTGCCAACCTGGGGAGAGCTGGAGAAACTTAACTTCAGCCATGAGTCCAAAATAATTATATCCTCCTTACTAAGTATTATGCACTGATGTCACTGGGTCTAACATACAGTATAAGAGGCAGTGGTAAGGGCACCACAAATGGCTTAATGCATAGCCACCACAAGAGATGGTGGACATGCTGTAATTTAACTTGTCTACTCTTCCATCATGATTGACAGCCAATACAATGTTATGTAATTCAGATTTTAATTAGGGCTGTCAATAGATACAAAAAAATTAACTAATTAATCTCACATTTTGAAATGCATGAATCTAAATGAATCGTGATTAAAAGTTTGTTTGACTTCTAAAGACTACATCTTATAAATGAACAAGTAATCACTTTCAGACAGCGTGTATTTTAGACACTGTTGTTTAATTGTATTTTTTTTTTTAACACAAAACTACACGCAGAACTGTGTTTTCAAAGAGGCTCAGGCCTATAACTCATACCTATAAAGTGCCAGCCAGGTACAGACTGTGTGCCGCGCAGGGTAGATGTTAAAATGGAAGTAGCCTAGCAGCTGCCAACATAATACGGGCACTATCAGTGCCTAAAGTGGTCAGTTTGCCACTTATCTCCCATCTGTCGATTAATTCCTCTGCACAGTCCTCCGCTGTATGTCACGAATGTTTTTTTTTTTTTTTACTTCCAATGCAAAAGATCTCAATTTCCATACATTGTCAATAAAATGAGCTGTGACACCCAGGTAATTGTCATTTCTGACTGACGTCCAGTTGTCACCAGTAAGGGCGACGCTGGCAGCTTGTTCGAGGAGCTGAATTGTTCATGCTCTCTCGCCGTCATACAAGGAATGTATGCGACGGTAAATCGTAAGAATTGTCCCCTGAAGGAATTCGAATCACCTCAGAAAGCCCACCGTCCTCAACTATGTTGATGGGCCGACAGTCACCGGCAACCTAAACTGCGTAAGCGTTGGTAACCTTTTCACGGACTGGTCTAGTTATTTTAGTGAAGTCGTGGAGTGTGGGTTGGCGACCATCTAACCTGGGACTGCTTCCTGTCGGGTGATAACTTAAAGACGAGCTGCTTCTGTGATAGCTAAATTCAGCTTGACAAATGCTACATACAACTTTAGTTTTGTCGGTTGTTCCGTCATTTTTACTCTTAAACAGAAACTTTCCGCCCAACAATCCCTCTGCTCTCTCCATCTTCAACTACCGTCTCGGTCTCTCCTATTCCTGACTGCAGGCACGCGGCGGTTTCGTGTCATGTGTCAATGCACATCGGAAGTAAACAAAGTTGCGTTAACTGCCTTAAAATATTTTATCGCATTAATCTCGGCCACAATAATCTCATGGATTAACGGGTTAACTTTGACAGCCCTAATTTTAATACATTTTATTGGCAAAGATAACAATTTACATTACAGTTCGTAATACTCTCAGAACCAGATCATTTTTTCTTCTTTGCCTGAACCACCAGTGTCTTCATGGCCCGCTTTCGCTGTTTTGCCACGTCTCAGCCTGGCCCCTTTCTCTTCTTCAGCAGGCGTGCTTTCAGCTTCTGATGGTGGTCTGCACTGGTGATGCAAGGCAACTTCACGTTAATATTTCCATGCATTCGCGCTCCCTTCTAGCACGTGCACATGTTCACTGAATATGAATACCTACACCCCCCCTCCCACTCCCCTCCAAAAAAAATTCTCATCGAATCTACACGTTTCACGTAGGTCACCTATTTTGGTTTCAAAACGACGAATTTCGCCGAAAGGTGAGGGATTTTCATGCCTGTAATTGACAATGTTAATCTTCACACTTCCACAAGCAGCTAACTCCCCCTAAGGGTGAAATCCTAGCACTGATCTTGAAAACCATTTCAGTATATTTTGTAGGTTTTTAAAAATGTAGTATTGATCATTGCAGTGCCACCATATTGTCAGAAGGTGGCAGTATGAGACAGACTTCAGGCTGATTTGCTATCTCTGACTGCTGTTAAAAATCAAAATGGCTTAATAAGTCAATTACTAGAGTTAAAGAAAGATCTTCAGAGTGACAATGGACATCTTTTAAATCAAATATATTTTTTCTCGTGAATTTTTTAAACCCAATAAGATTCCTTGAAATTGGATGACATGTGATGGCAAAGTATTTGTAGACAAAAAAAGGATTTGGGTCATTTTGACTGTAGTGATGTTTTTTGTTTTACAGTGGTACAGGAGGTAGAGAAGTCGTTTAGTAATCAGAAGGTTGCTAGTTCGATTCCCTGTCGAAGCGTCCTTGAGCAAGACACTGAACCCCTAATTGCTCCTGATGTGCAGTGTGCCATCAGTGTAAATGTAAAATGTGTATACATTGTAAGTCGCACATATGTAAGTCGCTTTGGATAAAAGCGTCTGCTAAATGACTAAATGAAATGAAATGACATATACTGCTGATAACTGTGTGTTTATGTCTGTGTGTCTGTTTGTGTAAAATACAGCTCCATCCAGCAGAAGAGATCACACTCTCCCGTACCGAGCTGTGTGTCCATGAAGAGTGACCAGTCCATGGAACTTCCACCTCTCTTAGCAGAAGGAGGTGTTCCTGCTGGTCAGAGGTGAGTAGTAATGAGGACTTTCACAGGAAATACAATCATCCATACAGTCATTTGAAGTACACCTGAAGTATAAAAGTGTACCAAAGGTGTTTGACTTGTCTTTTATGCCAGGTATGTATATGAGACGGACAGTTCAAGATATTTGTATTTGGGCTTTAGCCCTGAAAAGTAAACATTATGTGTATACAAAGTGAATGACCTGTAAAGGAGACAGAGATAGTTTATTAATTGACAATGTTAATCTTCACACTTTCACAAGCAGCTAACTCCCCCTAAGGGTGAAATCCTAGAACTGATCTTGAGAACCATTTCAGTATATTTTGTAGGTTTTTTTAAATGTAGTATTGATCATTGCAGTGCCACCATATTGTCAGAAGGTGGCAGTATGAGACAGACCAGAGGCTGACTTGCTATCTCTAACTTTGCTGTTCAAATCAAAATGGTTTCATGAGTAAATTAATAAAGTTAAAGAAAGATCTTCAAAGTGACACTGTGGAAATATTTGAAATCAAATAGATATTTTCCATTGAATTATTTTAGATCAGTAATATTCCTTGAAATTGCATAACATGTTATGGCAAAGTATTGCAGACAAAATAGGATTGTGTGGGGTTTTGTTTTTGTTTTACACATACTTCAGATACATTTGTGTTGATGTGTGTGCGTATGTAAGCGTGTGTGTGCGTGTGTGTGTGTGTGGGTGGGTGAAATACAGCTTTTTTACTCCTCATTAATGCTAGTTGAACCATTTCAGTACATTTCTCTGTACTTCAAAGGCAGTAGTGAGAACAAGGAATAACAATTCTGTCCAAACCAGTTTTCTAAGAGTTTGCAAAAGATGCTATGGGTAGACAAAATGTTTCCAACTTATTGAATTAAAATTATTACGTCTTCCAAATTATGAAATATAGTAAAACATAATTTGAGAGGATCCCCACACTCAAAGAGAGGAGAAACAGCAGCAGGAAAATAGAAGGAGAAGAAAGAGAAAGAGAAAGAGAGCCCAAATATTCTAAAGTGGTTTTGTACCCGAAGACCCATTGCTATGCATTTGCCACCAGCCAATCCCCTAAAAAACCATTCTCCCAGGCAGAGGTTACAGTGGGACTAGTCTAATTACACAGCTATGGCAGGTACTTCAGAATGAAACCATGATCAGACTACTGACCACATCAGAAGGATCAATTCAATACCAAACATGAATATGTTACATTCGTACACATTTGCACATACATTGGAAAACACCAATATCCTGAGGTGTGTGTGTGTGTGTGCGTGTGTGTGTGTGTGCATGTTTCTGTGCAGAGGAATAACAAGTCATTAAAGTGACATACCAATTATCTGGAGCGACAAGCACAAATCCAGCAGCACTCCTGTGTCAGCAGGTGAAATGTAGTGAGAGTGAGATAGAACGACTGCAGAGGAAATATGAAGCAAGTCAATTCATCAGCAATCACATGAGAGAAGAGCATTAGGGGGACACAGTGCTGAGGGTAGTTTATATAAAACTCTTCAGACAGAGTGACAGTTATATTGACAACATTAGGGGGAAACTCTTCAGACAGAGTGACAGTTATACAGACTACATTAGGGGGAAATGATTCAGACAGAGTGACAGTTATATTGACAACATTAGGGGGAAACTCTTCAGACAGAGTGGCAGTTATATAGACTACATTAGGGGGGAACTCTTCAGACAGAGTGACAGTTATACAGACTACATTCCTGCTTGACTGATAGTGCTGTGCAAACTGACATTATAGTAAGTTATTTAATATTTGTTCTTATTTTCACACACAGAGATCAACCTGGTTCCGTAAATGTTGAAATGCAGCAGATCCACAAATCCCATCTTCAGAAGAAGTTTCAGTGTCTGACTGAGGGAATCACAAAGCAGGGAAACCCCACACCACTCAGTAAGATCTACACAGAGCTCTACATCACAGAGGGGGGAAGAGGAGAGGTCAATGATGAACATGAGGTCAGACAGATAGAGAGAGCATCCTGGAGAAAAGCAGCACCAGACACACCAATCAACTTCAGTGACATCATTAAACCCTTATGGGACCGCAGGAGAAGAGGCAGAGGCAGAAGCAGACGCAGACCCAAACCCATCAGAAGAGTGCTAACAAAGGGTGTGGCTGGTATTGGAAAATCAGTCTCTGTGCAGAAATTCATTCTTGACTGGGCTGAAGGAAAAGCCAATCAGGATGTCCACTTCATATTTCCTCTTCCTTTCCGAGAGCTGAACCTGATGAAGGAGCAAAAACACAGTCTGTTTGAGCTTATTCAGCACTTTTTCCCTGAATTTACAGATCCAAGATTCTTCTCTGGTTTAGAGCATGTCATGTTCATCTTTGATGGTCTGGATGAGTGTCGACTTCCTCTAGATTTCAACTCCAACCCAAGATGTTGTAAAGTGACAAAGCCAGCCTCAGTGGACGTGCTGCTGACAAACCTCATCATGGGGAATCTGCTTCCCTCCGCTCTCCTCTGGATCACCACCCGACCAGCAGCAGCCAATCAGATCCCACCTAGGTGTGTGGATCAGGTGACAGAAATAAGGGGATTCAGTGACCCACAGAAAGAGGAGTACTTCAGGAAGAGAATCAGTGATGAGAACCTGGCCAGTAGAACCATCACACACCTGCAGTCATCCAGGAGCCTCTACATCATGTGCCACATTCCAGTCTTCTGCTGGATTACCGCCACTGTGGTAGAAAAAACATCAGATGAAGCAGAGAAAGCAGAAATGCCAAGGACTCTGACTCAAATGTACACACACTTCCTGATCATTCAGACAAGCATAACAAATGAAAAGTACACAGAGAGAAAAGAGATAGATGAGGAGATGATTTTTAAACTGGGGAAACTGGCTTTCCAACAGCTAGAGAAGGGCAATCTGATCTTCTATGAGGAAGACCTGAGAGAGTGTGGCATTGATGTCACAGAAGCATCAGTGTACTCAGGAGTGTGTACTCAGATCTTCAGAGAGGAGTCTGGGCTGTACCAGGGGAAGGTGTTCAGCTTTGTGCATCTGAGCATTCAGGAGTTTCTTGCAGCTGTATATGTGTTCCTCTGCTTCAGCAACAGAGAGAAAAGCATGCCTGACCAACAGCAAACCTCTCAGCTCTCTGCTCTGTTCAGAGCTGCAACACTTCATGACCTACACACGACTGCAGTGGATCTGGCCTTACAGAGTAAGAATGGCCACCTGGACCTTTTCCTCCGCTTCCTTCTGGGCCTCTCACTGGAGTCCAATCAGAATCTCTTAAGACACCTACTGCCACAGACAAGAAGCCAGTCACAGAGCACAGAGAAAACAGTCCAGTATGTTAAACAGGAGATCAGAGATCAGAAAACGTCAGAAAGAAGGATCAACCTGTTCTACTGTCTGAATGAGCTGAATCACCATGCTGCAGTGGAGGACATTGACAGGAGCTCAGGAACTCTGTATGTGGAACTGCTCTTACCAGGAGAGTGGGAGACTATAGGATTTGAGTTTAAGATTTCAGAAGAGCACCTGGATGAGTTAGACCTGCAGAAGTACATAAAGACACCAGAGGTAGATCTGACTGAACTCCTCAGTCCCGATGAAGTTCTACAGAAGCTGGTGCCAGTGGTCACATCTTCAACATCAGCTAAGTGAGTAAAACACTGTGTGTGTGTGTGTGTGTGTGTGTGGGGGGGGGGGGGGGGTGTGTATGTGTGTGTGTAAGAGATTTCTCAGCAAGTTTTTCAGTAGATGGCACATCATCAATATGTTACTAAATTTCTACTCACCTGAGTAGAGCAAGTGTATGAGTGTGACTGTGTGAGAGTGTGTGTGTGTTTGTCAGTAGACAGCACATCATCAAATATTGACTTTGTTCCTGGTAAATTAACTGCCCTGATAAGAGAACATTTCTCCTAAACTGAGAGTAGAGCAAACACTCCTGACTGCAGTTCATACCTCACACCAGTCTAATATGGATTGAAGGTCAAACACTAAACAGTATATTACAGCTGAGTTGTTTGGTGTTTTCTATGTTAGGGTGACCAGACGTCCTCTTTTTGAGACCTGCTTGCACTGCAAAAAAATCAGCTTTCAAAAACAAGAAAAAAAAGTAATAAAATGGGGCTTTTAGTTTTTAAAACAAGTTAAAATAGCTAGCCTCAAAGAACCCAAATATATCTTAAAACTAGTGTGGCCAGACTAAAAACAAGTAGGTTTGTCAAAATATGTACGAATTATTTGCTCAATATGTAGGAAATTGTGCTTAAATTTAGCAAATGCTAGCACCATAATCTTGAAATGAGGCTATATGTTAGGCAATGTATCTTCAAATAAGTCAAGCTACACTAAAAACAAGTATATTTGCCTAGATACCAAAAGGATTTAAGAAGTTATTTTCTCAATATGTAGGGAAAGGTGCTTATATTCATCAAATGCTAGCAACATCCTCTTGAAATGAGTCTACATGCTAGGCAATTTATCTTGAAATCAGTCAATCTACACTAAAAACAAGTACATTTGCCTAAATACAAAAAATGTAAAAAAAAAAATTCTCAAAATGTAGAAAAATTTGCTTAAATTAAGCACATTTTAGCACCATCATCTTGAAATGGGGCTGTGTTAGGCAATATATCTTGAAATCAGTCAAGCTACACTAAAAACAAGTACATTGGCCTAGATACCAAAAATATTTAATAATTATTTTCTCAATTTGTAGGAAAAGGTTAGCCTGGGTGCCAGCACGAACTTAGCCCCGCCCACAACATTTGAGGTCGGGAAGTTCGGTCTGGCATTGCTCCGTTGGGGAGAAATGATGCCCGACCTGAAGCTGTTCAGACCAATCAAATTGTCAGGGCGGGCTTTATACGATGATGAACAGATGATCAACAATAACGTAATCAGCCACGTCACCAAAGAGCGCTTGGGTTGAATTCGTTTTCAACAAACATGGCTGCCACTGGAGAGCTGAGAAGTGTAGACAGATTCTGCCATCAAGTCTGTTTTAGAAGACATCGACAGCGCATTCATTTTGAAAGAGAAACAGAGAAACGCGATCAAGGCATTTGTCGATCAAAAAGATGTTTTTGCCGTCCTTCCTACGGGATTCTGTAAAAGTTTAATTTATCAGCTAGCCTGGTTCACATACTACGTTGCTCTGATTGGTTGTAGGTCTATCCAATTGAGGGAAGGGGCATTTTTTTCCCTGGTTCTGTTGAAACACGCCCCATAATCACAGCCCAATGGAGCAGTATCAGACTCATATTCTGACTAGAATTATGAGTATGACAACGTCAGGCTAGGAAAAAGTGCTTATATTCAGCAAATGCTAGTACCGTCATCTTGAAATGAGGCTATATGCTAGGCAATTTATCTTGAAATCAGTAAAGTTACTCTAAAAAGTTACTCTACACTTCTCAGTGCATTTGCCTAAATACAAAAAAATGTAAGAATTATTTTCTTGAAATGTAGAAAAATGTGCTTGTATTCAGCAAATGATAGCACTATCATCTTGAAATGAGACTATATACTAGGCAATTTATCTTGAAATCAGTACAGCTACACTTTAAGCAAGTACATTTGCCTAGATGCCCAAAATATGTAAGAATTATTTTCTCAATATGTTGGAAAATGTGCTTATATTCAGCAAATGCTAGCACCATTGTAAAGACGTAACTTCCTAGACCAATGAGGGAATAGGCATCTGGAAGGTTTCTTTCTCCTTGCTTTGCTGAAAACGTAACATTTATTAAAACACCTTTCTTAATTGAAACATATTTGATCTGACTCCATTTTCTTTGTCTGACTCCACTCTATTAGGAACACAGCCCTAGCTTTTAATGTGTATTAGTACCGGGTTTTGCAGGCTTATCTCCATCTCATTCTTTTGTACACCTATCGTCTGTATATGAATTCCTCCCTTACTTTTTAATAACCGGTTTTGTCTTGGAATAGTGTCACTTAGGATAATGCCACGGCCGATTTACATAGCCACGACACAGGCTGAAACTATTCTGGATCTTACAGCTCTCTTACGGGACCTTGCAGCTTGTTAGTTCGACTTGGTTTAGGGGCGGGTGCCCGGCTGTAGTACGATCCCGTATAACCATTCGATCCAGTGCAGAGGCTGGTCGGCAAGCCACCGCTATATCATACAATTAACAGTTCACTGTAGCATGTCTAGTCCAGTTGAGATAGCCAGTTCCCTCAAAGCTTTACGCTTGTGGCCACTTTGGGCTTGAAACTACCTCTAGCCCGTCATCTGTGGAAACACTGGAACCCAAGAGTACTTCTCTAGTTAAGAATTTCTGAAGAGGCACAGTGGGTCAGAATTACCAATTTATTACGTCAGGTACAAGTGCCCTGCTACAGTCTACAAATTCAACAAGTCTAAAGTGAAGAATATAAGTTTTAACACCACATGAAACATAAAACACTTAGAGAACATGAACATACCTGGCTGCTTCGAAGTGACTACACACACGGATGTGAGGGAGATCTTAAGACAGAATGCTCCTGGTTCTATGCTTACCTTCCCCTTAAGTACACATTTATTGCGCCATAGGGCCTAATAATTATCCCCTAGATAATAGGTTTATCAAGATGAGACTCACCCATTAACAACCCAAAATGGAGGGAGTTCTCACCCAAATTTGGGGTGGACCCCCACCCAAGAGAGATACCTTTGCACTCACAGGGACCAGAATTATCCGGTCTCTGATATCTATATTTCAATTAATATATACAGCTGTAAAACTGAGACCATTTTCCCACTCATTTTTTGCAACCATTAAAATGAGTCCAAACATTATACAAAAATCATCTCTATACTCATTTCTCTGTCCCTAATTTCACCTCAGCATGGAAAAGTACGAAGAGGGAACCAGAGACAGAGGCCTGAGATAAGAGTCTCTGCAGGGGGGTTGGAATTTAAAGTAGTGCGACAGCCTCTGGGCAATGTTTGCTGAGGGCACAATAAACCAGCACCTAACCCCCGCCAGATGAGTAGTTAACCAGAGTAGATTGTTCTGTTTTTTTCCGTTCCAACAGGTCCATTCCTGACATCAGTGTTTTTCCGGTAGAAATCCATTTCTGCCTTACACCATCATCTTGAAAAAAGGCTATATGTTAGGCAATTTATCTTGAAATCAGTAAAGCTACTCTAAAAACAAATGCATTTGCCTTAATACAAAAAAAAATAAGAATTATTTTCTCGAAATGTAGAAAAATGTGCTTATATTCAGCAAATGACACCATCATCTTGAAATGAGGCTATATGCTAGGCAATTTATCTTGAAATCAGTACAGCTACACTTGAGACAAGTACATTTGCCTAGACACCAAAAAATATGTAAGAATAATTGTCTCAATATGTTGGAAAATGTGCTTGTATTCAGCAAATGCTAGCACCATCATCTTGAAATGAGGCTATATGTAATTTATCTTGAAATCAGTAAAAACAAGTACATTTGCCTAGATACAATAAGAATTATTTTCTCAATATCTAGGACAATTTGCTTAAATTCAGCGATTTCAATTTTTTTTTATTATTGTTTTTCAAGCTTCATTTTTGGACTTTTTTGCCTTGAATTAGATATGACAGTAGAGAGAGACAGCAAGCTAGCTAGCTGGAGGGAGGGTTTGAGAAATGACCGCAAGTCGGACTCGAACCTGAACATGTGTCCCCATCAGACCCATTCTGGCGTGGCACGGTGGCTCAGTTGCTTGCACTGCTTGTACTGCTGCCTCACAGCAAGAAGGTCGTGGGTTCGATTCCCGCATGGGGCGCTGTTGGCTCTGGGGGGCAGCTCAGGTGGGCTATCTCCCAGGCCTTTCTGTGTGGAGTTTGCATGTTCTCCCCGTGTTCACAAGGGGTTTCCTCCACTGAGGACCCCAACAGAAAAAACATGCAAAATAACAGAACACATGTCCATCCCTGACCAAAGATGGACAGTTCACTTCACTTGGTCCCCGGGCGCTACAAGCTGCCCACTGCTCCTGGGGGGTCCTTGAGGAAGGACTGTCCAGGATGGGAAAAAGCAGAAAATAAATTCACCGCGACCTCAGGCCTACCTGTGTGTGTGTCCTGTGTCGCCTCCATATATGCACGTGTGTGTTCCAGTGTGTCGTGTGTGCCATTAAAAACCTGACAAAGGTCTTAATTATTATTATTATTATTCATGGTGCAGGGTGGCTGCCGCGTGTGCCACAGCTCCTTCCCTAAGACAGTCATCTGTTGAGGATATTGCCATCTGTTTTGGAGAGTTTTGAAGTCAATGCATACCGGTATATGTGCAATTGATCACTGAGATAATTTTTTTTAGATTAGATTCAACTTTATTGTCATTGCACAGAGTACAAGTACTGAGGCAACGAAATGCAGTTAGCATCTAACCAGAAGTGCAAAGTAGAAGAGTGCAGAGTATGTGCAAATGGTAATATAAATATAGATAAATAGGGTATATACAGTATGACATAAGATATAAGTGGTATGAGCAGTAAGAACATGAGCAGCAATAATGGTGATTAGTGCAGATGTGATATAGATATATGTAAAGTGCAGGTGAAGTACAGGTGAAGGTGGCAGTAGAGGTTATAAAGTTATAAATGAGTTAGGAGACATGATAAGATGTAAGTACGATGAATATGGATATGACAACAGTTAAAAATATATAGATATATACAATGAACAATTTAGTGCAAATGTTGAGTGGCTGGAGGTAGGTGTGTGGCAGTCAGGCCAGGGTAGATAGGGGAATACAGTCACTGTAAGAAGGAGTGTGAGGGGGTAGCCAGGGGGAGCTATCACCGTGGTGCAGAGTTCAACAGGGTGACAGCCGCAGGGAAGAAGCTGTTCCTGAGCCTGCTGGTCCGGGAACGGAGGGCCCTGTAGCGCCTCCCTGAGGGGAGGAGGGCAAACAGTCTGTGGTTGGGATGGGAGCTGTCCTTCTCGATGCTGCGCGCCTTCCGCAGACATCTCTTGCGCTGGACAGTATCGATGGTGGGGAGTGGGGAACCAGTGATGCGTTGGGCAGTTTTCACTACCCTCTGGAGTGTTTTGCGGTCCACAACAGAGCAGCTGCCATGCCAGACTGAGATGCAGTTGGTAAGGATGCTCTCAATGGTGCAGCGGTAGAAGTTCACCAGAATCTGAGGAGACAGATGGGCCTAATAGAGATTGTGCAGATAGCATTTGCACCTGTTTTTACCATAGCAACTGTGTCTAGGTTGAAGTTACTAATTAAAAATCATTTGAAGCATTGGAAGGAGCTTTTTCCAGACCGCAGTGTTACCCTAGATAAATCCTCAAGAACATTTCTTAAACAGGTTACTGACAGCTTTAATTTACCTGAACTGGTTGATGGACCAACCCGTATTACGAATACTTCCTCCACCCAGATAGATTACATTTTTAGCAACAGACCAGACAGAATAACAAAATCGTATAATCTTATCACTGGACTGTCTGATCACAATTTGATATAATGTTGAGAAAAGTGAATGGTGTAAAGTGTTCCATTAATGGTCCGACACAAACTTCCATGAGGAAACCAAAGAACAAAAAGAAAGATTTCAAGAATGCTATCCAGAAGATTAGTTGGGATGAGATACTTGATTCAAATGATGTGAGTTTTACTAGCCAATGCTTTACTGAAAAATACAATCAAAGATTTCTCAAAGGAGTCAAGAAAGAAACATTAAAGGAGTTCTCTGCCATGGATAAATGAAAATGTTATTCAAATGATGAGAGAAAGGGATCGAGCCCTTAAAACATCCCTGAAGTCCAAACGGATAATGGCACATTTTTACAGCATTAAGAAACAAGGTGACAAGGAACTTAGAAAAGCCAAGGCAAATTATTTCCTTGAAATAATCGTAAATTCTAAAGGAGACTCTAAACAAATATGGCAACAAATAAATAAATTAATTGGACAAAACAATGTTAGAAAACAGATAGAACTCAGGATCAATGACAGTCTTTCACATGATCTGCCCATGGTGGCTGAAATGCTAAATGAGTATTTTGTGGATTCTGTGGCTGCTGTTGCCAACAGTTTCCCTTGAAAGGGTATCTGAAGAACAAGTAGAGAACATCATCGAATCATTTAAACCCAGAGTCAAAGGACATCTTTGAAATGGACTCTGCCATGGTTAAAGACCTTTGCCTGTTGTGAAAAAAGCATATTACCCATATTGCTTACCTGTCACAAAGGAGAGGTTAGAACAGGCTTCAGTAAAGAGACATGAAAAACTGGGCTCACCCGAAGCGACCTTGGTAAGGCGAGCTGATACGCCACTGGATTTATCCGCCTCACAATCCTAAAGGGCCCGATGAAGCGTGGCTTGAATTTCTTGGACTCCACACACAGAGGGATATCTCGTGTGGACAACCACACCTTCTGGTCCACGCGGAATGATGGGGTAGCTCTCCTCTTGCGGTTGGCCTGACGCTGAGAGCATGCGGAGGCACGCTTCAGGGCTGTACGGGCTCGCTTCCAGGTTCCTCTGCATCTAGCAATGGCAGCTTCAGCAGAGGGGACGTTCACCTTGGGTTGCTCAGAGGGAAAGAATGGTGGCAAGAATCCAAACTGCACCTCGAACGGACACATACCTGTAGAGGTGTTGACCAGCTGGTTATGTGCAATCTCTGCCCAGATGAGCATGCAACTCCAGGTCTTGGGGGTTTTGGAGACCACACAGCGCAGGTACTTCTCCAGCTCCTGGTTAATCCTTTCAGTCTGCCCATTTGACTGGGGGTGAAACCCTGAAGAGAGACTGACAGAGGTCTTAAATAGGGACCAGAAAGCTTTCCAGTACCTTGAACTGAACTGTGGACCCCGATCGGACACCACATCGGCTGGCACTCCATGGTACCGAACCACCTCTTTCAGGATGACCTCGGCGGTCTCTTTGGCTGTGGGTAACTTAGATAGATAGATAGATAGATGGATACTTTATTAATCCCGAAGGAAATTTAGGAAACTTGGGAAGAGGGACAAAATGAGCAGCCTTAGAAAAACGGTCTACAATTACCAAAATGACAGTGTTACCTTTGGACGGTGGTAGCCCTGAAACAAAGTCCATCGAGATGTGGGACCAAGGACGACTGGGGATAGGGAGGGGGCGAAGCAGCCCTGCGGGAGCTTGGTGAGAAGACTTTTGTGTGGCACACACAGCACAGGCTTGGACGTAAGCGAACACCTGCTTACTCATGTTGGGCCACCAAAACCGACGACGGATGAACTCCAACGTCCGACGTGTTCCAGGGTGCCCAACTAGGTGCTCATCATGACCCCACCTAAGCACATCAGCCCGTAATGTTTTTGGGACAAACAGGCAACCGGACGGACCACCTCCCGGATCCGGTTCCACCTGCTGAGCCTGAAGGATGGAGTCTTCCAAGGCCAGTCGTACTTGCCCTATCACTCGGTATGGTGGAATAATGTTCTCGGGTGGAGCATCCTGCTCGGAGGCATCGTACTGATGGGAAAGGGCATCCGCCTTCGTGTTCTTAGAACCCGGCCTGTAGGTGAGGATGTAATCGAAACGGTTAAAAAACAGGGCCCACCGGGCCTGGCGGGTGTTCAGTCTCTTAGCCTCCTTCAAGTATTGTAGGTTCTTATGGTCAGTGAGTACTTGGAACTGGTGAGTGGCCCCCTCTAGCCAGTGCCTCCACTCCTCCAATGCAAGCTTAATGGCTAGCAACTCTCTGTCCCCGACATCATACCTTTGTTCAGTAGGCGTCAGCTTCCGTGAGTAGAAGGCACACGGATGGACCTTACCATCTTGGGACGACCTCTGCGAGAGTATGGCACCCACCCCAGTGTTGGAGGCATCCACCTCCACCATGAAGGGAAGAGCAGGGTCGGGGTGCCGTAGGATAGGCGCAGTGGTGAACCGTTTCTTCAGGGCCTCAAAAGCTGCCTGGGTTTCTGCTGTCCATCTTATCCTGGATGTTTGGCCACGGGTGAGTGCAGTAATGGGAGCTGCAACAGAACTGAAGTTACGGATAAACCGTCTGTAAAAATTAGCGAAACCAAGGAAGCGTTGTACTTGCGCTCTGGCCATTTAACAACAGCCTGCACCTTTCCGGGATCCATAGACACGCCCTGTGGTGAGATGTGAAAGCCTAAAAAAAACGTGTTAGACACATGAAACTGGCACTTCGCCAACTTCACAAAGACCTTGTTCTCCCAAAGAAGGTTGAGTACCCGCCGGACCTGCTGGACATGAGACTCAAGGTCTTTGGAGAAAACGAGGATGTCGTCTAGATAGACAAACACACATCGGTTAATCATCTCCCGCAGCACGCCATTCACCAGAGCCTGGAACACAGAAGGGCAGTTAGACAAACCGAAGGGCATGACTTTGTACTCGTAGTGGCCACTACGAGTACTAAACGCAGTCTTCCACTCATCACTGCTTCTGATGCGCACTAGATGGTAAGCGTTACGCAGGTCCAGCTTGGAAAAAACCTTTGCCCCCCTGAGTAGGTGAAATGCCGTGGACATCAAGGGAAGAGGGTATTTGTTCTTGACCGTTACCTTGTTCAAGCCTCTGTAATCAATGCACGGGCGTAGGCCCCCATCCTTCTTGGGCACAAAGAAAAAACCTGCTGAAGCAGGAGACGTGGATGTGGTGATTAACCCATTACCAAGAGCCTCCTGAATGTATTCCTCCATTGCTCTGGTCTCAGGTACGGACAGCGGGTACAGCCTACCCCTTGGGGGCATCGTGCCAGGCAGGAGGTCAACAGCCATATCGTATGGTCTGTGTGGAGGGAGAGTACTAGCCTTGGACTTAGAGAACACTTCTCTCAGGTCATGGTACTGCTGAGGCAACGATGCTAGGTCTACCTCGGGAACTACTTGAGAAGGCTTTGGTGACACCTGGACCGTGGTCCTGTGCACGCCGTGTCCTCTGGGCAGTCCGCCGGAGCAGGTCCCTTCACACTCTGGTCCCCAAGCTACTAAAACACCCCTTCTCCAATTAAACTGGGGAGAGTGTGTTTTTAGCCAGGGATACCCCAGTACCATAGGCTCCCTTGGGGAGTCAATTAAAAAGAATCTACACCATTCCACATGTTTGACCCCCATCCGCATCTTCAAAGGCTTAGTAACAAACTCAATTAGTCCTGACCCTAAGGGTCGTCCATCTAGAGCCTGGACAGTGTAAGTGGAGGGACTCACCAAATAAGGAATGTTGAGTTTCTTAGCCAGAGTGAGGTCCATGAGGTTCTCCTCTGCCCCGGAGTCCACCAATGCAGGGAGAGAAGTCTTGGAGTTACCTCCCCACTCCAGTGTGACCGAAAGCTGCAGCCGTGACGATGGTTGAGAGGACCTAGCCGCTAGGGTTGTCACGATACCAAAATTATGACTTCGATACTATGCCTGCCAAAATATCACGATACCCGATACTTACGATACGATACCACAAATACGATACGATACCACAAATACGATACGATACTGGTATATTTATCTATGATAGTAATAAACAAAACATCTGTAAGGTTCCCTTTTTTACCAGCTTGTTCCTGCCCAGCTTTTTGAACACTTAACAAATGGCATTCATATTAGTATTAGCCCACAGCAAGATATTAATGAAAACTACATGGTGACATCATAGCATTGATTATACACGGCTATGTAGACCAATTTTCCGTATCTGACTATATGACTACATAGTTATTTCCATAAGTATGAATTACATAATTTTACAGATGTGTGTTTGAGGTGGAAAAAAACCTAAAGCTATGTGGGTTGGGTACATTAAAGATAGACACATAATTAAAGGGCAATTTCTCCCCTTTATTGAAAAACAACAATGAAAAACATGCCACCACATACCTTTGCACCAATACACACATGCCATTACACTATGGTGAACAATGAGACAGCCTGTCTGTCTGGTAGAATTATTTTGAATTATGAATATTCACACTTGTTGCAACTTGCAACTATTGCAATTGTTTATGCACTTATTACAACTGAACTATTTATACACTTTACAAACTATTCACACACTAACAGAAACACTAACTATAAATTAACTGAAATGTATTTTGAGATGGTCTTGTTAGCAACTGAACATGTTCTAACAAAAAAATGATAATAGTCATGACGATAATGTGCATTGTCTCCTTTTCTGGACAGTTGTTTTGCCAGATGAAGCCACTTGCTTGATGTTTGACTGTGTTAGGAAAGTCGTTGGCAACCTAGCCAACATGGCTATCACAATAACATTACAAAGAGCACTTAATACTAGCATCAGGGGAGAAAAAAACGTAATACTAGCATCAATGTCCAAGCCTGTTATAACAAGCTTGCTAACATCGCTAACGAGATGTCTTGCTAGCGGCTAAATTTAGCAAAACCTGTTAAATTTGCTTACTTTGTTTATGACAAACTAGCAAGTCAACAACTTTTCTAACACAGTCAAACATCAAGCAATTGCAACACAAGACAAAGCAGACGTCCTCTTTTTCGAGACCTAAATGTGTCCGGGTAAAAGAAGACGCCTGGTCACCCTAGCTAAACTAGGCTACTCGTGTTAGGCTGTATATGGGTGAGCTTGGGGGTGTTCATGTTTATAATCACATTTGCTAACCTGTCGTTCTTTGAACTTTCTGAAAAGTTCGGGGTGTCTGTCTGATATTCGACGTGTTCCCTCCCTTTGCCTGAGTGGATTTGAAGGGTCTGTGTGTGTCGATGGGTTTTCCTTCGGTGTCTGCTTCGTACCCGAAGTATTTGCATGTGTGAGAGCTGGGCAGCCCCGCCCTTGCAGTCAATGCGTGTAGGCAGCCTGAGAGGGAGCGGCGCTCTGATTGCGTGCTTTTTTAATGAAGTACCGGTACCAAAAATATGCAAAATCGTATCGTTTTTAACGTAAGGGTACCGCGGTACTTTTCTAGTACCGGTACACCGTGCAACACTACTAGCCGCCCTGCTCACTAGTGGTCCCCTCTGTCCTAGCGAGCGTCTGTCTTTTCCCAAGAGTTCTGGGCATCTATCCCTGAAGTGGCCGGTCACCCCACAGTACAGGCAGCAGTTCTCACACCTCCGTCGTTCCCTCTCTTCAAGTGAGATTCGTGCTCGCCCAAGCTGCATGGGTTCCTCCACTTCCTTGTAAGGGAGCTGACTGGGAGGCTGTTTCCTGGGGGGTGCAAAGGAGAACTGGACGTTAGTAGTGCGTTCCCGTCTACGTTCACGAGATCTTCGGTCCAGGTCAGATGTAAGTTTCATCAACTCTTCAAGGCTGTGTCCCCACTCCCGGTTGACCAGGTCATCTTTCAGATCTTCATGGAGACCGTGATAGACCCAGCCAGATTGTGTAGCCAGGGTACGAAACTCTATGGCATAGTCTGCCACCGACCGCCTGCCTTGCTTAAGTTGGAGGAGATGTTTGGCTGACTCACGATGACTGGTGGGGTGCCCAAAGATGGTCTGGACCTCGGTCATGAATACTGCGGCGTCGTGACAGATGGGTAGATCCCTCTCCCAAACTGCCGTGGCCCATTCCAGATGTAAGCCACCTTGGACTCCTCTGTGGGGAAGCTGTCTGGCTGTAGTCGGAAACCCAAGGCACATTGGGTTAAAAAGCCCCGGCAGACCTCCGGGTCTCCCTCAAACTGCTTGGGTAGTGGGAAGCGGGTGCCAGAACGAGGGCTGGAAACGACTGGTGGTGGTAGTGTCGCAGGGGTTGAAGGCTGAGGTGTTGTATCACTCCTGGGCACCGCCTGAGAGGGGGTCTGGACGGAGCTATTCAGCTGGTGCAGGAACTGAGATCAGGTGTACCTTGTTAGGCCTAATGAGGACTAATCTGTGTGCTTCTTGGGCACATAACTGGTCTCTGGGAGCCAGAATTCTTGCTGTTTGGTACGACAAATGCAAATCAATTCATAACTGTTATAAAATGCAGTTTTCTGGATGTTTTTGTTGATATTCTGTCTCTCACTGTTAAAATAGACCTACCATTACAATTATAGATCACACATTTCTTTGTAAGTGGCCAAACTTCGAAATCGGCAGGGGTTCAAATACTTATTTTCCCCACTGTATCATCTTAACTCCAATTAGCTTTTACACCCCATGCAGCATGGTTTTAGATCAAATCACTCCACAGAGACTGCAACGGTCTATTTTATTGAAAGGGTCAAGTCCGCTATGGATAGAGGAGGAGTTGTGGGTGCAGTATTTCTAGATCTCCGGAAAGCGTTTGACACGGTCAACCACAACATACCTCAGTTTTTACTGAAGTTTGATCAGTTTAACTTTTCTTCTGCATCCAACTGGTTCAAATCATACTTATCAACTCGAACTCAGTGTGTTAAAATAAACAATGTATTATCCGACTTCAAAAATCTGTCTACAGGTGTTCCCCAAGGTTCAATCCTGGGTCCACTTCTTTTCAATCTTTATATTAACGATTTACCATCCGTATGCCAAGACTGTGAAGTTCTGATGTACGCAGCCGACACTGTGATGTTTGGGTGGGGTAAGAATAACGTTCGCTGCTAGGCTTACAAAGGTCATGGTTGATGTGTCTGACTGGTTAAACAAATGTTGTCTTCAGCTTAACACTTCCAAAACCGTTGCTATGTTTTTTTCTAAAACTAGCAAGTCTCACACTGAAGGCCCCGTCACACCATAACGTTCTGGTCAACGTTCTCTGAACTTTCTAATCGTTCAATTTCGAGCGTTCTAGGGCGATGTGGACACATCTGGCGTGTGACTAATGAAAGAATAGCGTAGGACTGACGCACGACTAGCGTGGGACTCACGCATGAGGAGCATGTGACAGCGACCAAGTGACGTGTCACTGGAGCGCGACAAACGATAAGTCAACCTTAGAAGAGCGTGTGATTAACGTGTGAATAATGACAGAATAGCGTTTTGCTGGCGTGTGGGTTTTATGGTCAAACGGGTATAAAACGCTGGAAAATCATAGCGGATTCAGTTGATCTGAACAGTGAACATCATGCCGCCAAGACGACGAAAAGGTGTGATGGGGGCTTCTGCTACTAGCGCTGCTGCAAGTAAGATGATGATAAATGCTGCTGAAAGTAAGAAGAATACAAAGCCTCTTTAACTAGCAATGTCTTCGGACGAAGATTTACTGTTATTATTACTGTGATTTACGAAATAACAGGCGTTATTCCTGGGGTTTTATGTTATTAAAATAAATGATTTAAATTTGACACTGAATTTGTGTTTCTCAATGTTTAATATTAGAAAACATCAACACATCCACACACATTGTCCATGTCACAAGAGTCTTCATATCATATCCATCTGCCATGGAACAGCACCAGCTATAACAGTGCTCAGCTATGTTCAAGTTCAGTACATCTACTTCATGCTGGGCTCAAGCAAGCATACCCTCCACTCCGCTTTTCGCTAGATTATACAATGACCTTGCATGACATAATAGCATTGAATATGTAGATGTATAGTGCACAGAATAAAGTTTGCAATGATGTAAGTTGCGTTTGTTGATCACGTATGGTTAATAACATATTAATTGTAGAAGGGACATGATAAAATCAAGATCTTCCCTTGGTGAAAAAACTTTCGCAGATATCTTCGTACGAGAGATGGGTTAGGTGCTCAAATTTCCCGGGATCAAAGAGGACGTTAGTAGGCATGTCCAAACTAAAAATCACATCTCAGGATTGCTGCGCACATAAGTTATTTTGGGTGCATCAACTGTACTCAGTCTACCCTACCCAACGACTGACTACGATAGTCAAACGCGTGCAAAGTTAATAAAACGTTCCACGAAAGTTCTCCAGCGTTTAAATTAAACGTTGAAGAACGCTGGTCTCCATGAGAACTTTTGTGCATGTTCAAAAATGTATTTTCGGACCAGCGTTCTCCGCCGATCACCGACGATTACTGACGATAACAGCGTTCACCAGCTTTCACACAACGCTCTTCTGGTGCTATATCAGCGACCATGGACGATTATCAGAATCAGGTTTTATTGGCCAAGTAAGTTTGCACAAACAAGGAATTTGACTTGGTAAAGTGACTCTCAGTGTGCTTACACAAAATATACAACACAATACAATACAATACAATACAAACAAACAGTGCAACAGTGCAATAGACTAAGGAGTTTAAGAAAGTATGTACAAGGCGGAATAGCTATATACAGTAGCTGTGAAATGTTGCACAACAGTAGTGCAAAGAAGAAGTGGAGAGTGCGAGAAGTGCAGGGATAAATATATAAATATAAATATATATGCTACAGTGGGTTAGTTGTTCAGTAGTGAGACGGCGAGGGGGAAGAAACTGTTTTTGTGTCTGGAGGTTTTGGCGAACAGTGATCTGTAGCGTCTAGGGGAGGAGTTTGAATAATTTGTGTCCGGGGTGTGAGGGGTCTGCAGTGATTTTTCCTGCCCGTTTCCTGACTCTGGAGGCGTACAGGTCTTGGATGGTGGGCAGGTTGGCATCGATGATCTCTTCTGCAGACCTGACTGTCCGATGGGTCTCCTGAGGTGTAGTCGTTTGTGTAGAGGGAGAAGAGCAGTGGGGAGAGCACGCATCTCTGAGGTGCACCAGTGCTGACTGACCGGGTGCTGGATGTTGTTTCACCCAGCCTCACCTGCTGCTTCCTGTCTATCAGGAAGTTTGTGATCCACTGACAGGTGGAGGCAGGCACAGTGAGCTGGGTGAGTTTGGTGAGGAGGACTTCTGGAATGATGGTGTTGAACGCTGAGCTGAAGTCCACGAACAGCATCCTTGCATAGGTCCCTGGGGAGTCGAGGTGTTGCAGGATGTAGTGCAGCCCCATGTTGACTGCATCATCCACTGACCTGTTTGCTCTGTAGGCAAACTGCAGAGGGTCCAGCAGGGGGCCTGTGATGCCCTTCAGATGGGTCAATACCAGTCTCTCAAAGGATTTCATGACCACAGACGTCAGGGCGACGGGCCTGTAGTCATTCAGCCCAGTGATAGAGGATTTCTTGGGAACCGGGATGATGGTGGAGCGTTTGAAGCACCAACGTGAAGCACCAACGTTTCCTCTAACGTCATAGAACGTTGACCAGAACGTTATGGTGTGACGGGGCCTTGAACCCGATGTTTTTATTTCTGATCAAAGAATCAAGATTGTGAAGGAATACAAATATCTTTGTATCTTGATTCATAGTCAACTTACTTTTAAAAAACATGTTAAAAAAATATGCAACATTTTTAAAATTCACCTTGGCCAACTTTAGGCATCTTAGAAATCACATGTCCACCGAGGCTGCTAAAATGTACATGTTCTCGCTGATTATATCTTACATTACCCACCTGGTCTACTGCCAACTCCACTACCCTTAAACCATTCATGTCTCTTTACAAACAGGCTCTCAAAATATTTGACAAAAAACCTAAATCACACCATCACTGTTCAGTCCTCCATAAGTACAGACTTTTAAGTTGGGACAACCTGATCACATTTAAGAACTGCTGTTTAATGTTCAAAATCCGGTTTAACCTGGCCCCCCCACCACTATGCAGCCTAGTCAAGTTTAGAACAGCAGCAACCAGTGCTACTCGAGGGGCAGCAAGAGGAGACTGTGAAATTCCTTTAAAAAAATATATATTTTTATAAAAATTGTATTTTGACTGTCGGTTTTCTCAGTTAGGTCAGATTAGGTGGAACCATCTCCCACAGAACATTAGAGAATCAACCTCATTCAACTGCTTTAAAAGAAATCTCAAAACATGGTTGATAAATAACCAAAAATGTGATCATTAGTGGGTAAGCAGTAGAATTATTTTAATTTACCACTTTGTTCTTTCCCTTCTACCCATGGTTAAGGACTAAGTGGAGCTTGTATATTGGGATTTTTATTTTATTTTATCTTATTTTATTTTTGATATATTGTCAATGTTAAGTTTGATATATACGTTAATGCCTTTTTTAAGGCTGTATAGCCTTTTTCACTCTGGCAGGGGGACTGCCAATGGAAACTAGCTTTTTGGCTATAATTGGGTGCATTTACATTTTAATGTTCATGAATGGACTGTCTCACTGCTCTATGTGCTTCATCTTATCAGACTGTCTCACTGCTCAATGTGCTTCATCTTACCAGACTGTCTCACTGCTCTATGTGCTTGTTCTTCATTGACTGTCTCACTGCTCTATGTGCTTCATCTTACTGGACTGTCTCACTGGTCTATGTGCTTCATCGTACTGGACTGTCTCACTGCCAGTGGTGTATAAAGTACCCAAAAGCGTACTGGACTGTCTCACTGCTCTGTCTGACTTCACTAATAAATTAGCAGACTTGAGCAACATGTGTGTTTATGTCCCTGTATGAGTGTGTGTGTTAGTGTCCCTGTGTGTGTGTGAGTGTGTGTGTGTGTCAAAGTCAAAGTTATGTTTTATTATCACACAACAGGACACACAACACCACACACATGCATTTGGCGGCGACACAGGACACACACACACACGCATGTTGATGAGGTCGCCGGTGAAATTGTCCTTCTGCCTTTAACCCATCCTGAAGTCCTTGTCCATCCTCAAGGGGCTCCAGGAGCAGTGGGCAGCCTTTTTAACGCCGCCCGGGGACCAGGCCAAGTGTTCAATCAAATCCTGGTCAGGGACGGAGGAGAGCGATCTTTTCTGCATGTTTTTTGTGTTGAGGTTCTATGCGGAGGAAACCCTTGTGAGTGTGTTAGTGTGTGTGTGTGTGTGTGTGTGTGTGTGTGTGTGTGTTTGTGTGTGTGTGTGTGTGTGTGTGTGTGGTTGTGTGTGTGTGTGTCTGTGTGTCTGTGTGTATACAGAGATGGGTAGTATTTCTATTACTTGTATTTGAAATACGTATTTCAATTACTTTTGAGTATGTTGTAATTTGTATTTGATAGGGGCGAAAAAAAATCTAATGTAATTTGTAACAAAATACTTTACAGTTGAGTAATTTTGTATTTAAAATACTCAAAATACTTTCTCCACGAATCAAAAAACAGTTCACAAGTTCAGTCTTCAGATCTTTAGGTTCAACGGATTGTCTGTCAAGAGTGTGACAGATGTCAACTAGCTTGATGTATAATTTATGTCTGGGTCTGGCTACATAGCCTATTGTATATACATGGTGATGGTTATAATACGTATCTAGCAATCGATGCTAACATGCTAATGACGCTAGCATGCTGTCTAGGCTAGTGCACAGCCAGTGTTTAGCAAGTTAACTTATCAGTCAAGTAGCTAGCTATAGGAAGAGGGAGATTGGGAGCTTGTATGTTCATGATAACCTTATCAAGAGACGTCTGACCATCTAATCTTATGGGACTCAAGAACCAAAATGGAAGGATTATTATGTCATAAAGATGTCAGTGTGAACCTGTATGATAGAACTATGTGGCCTACCATGCCACTGGCCAATGTAAGAGATAAATAAGTAGGCTACTCACTTGTTAAGTTACCTGTTCACTTTTGTATTGATTTACTATTTACGTTTTTTTTGTATTAATTTTTCTGTGCAGAACTTGATGTACAGTAATCTATTTAGGCTCTTGACCTGTGTACAACTGGTTTTAATTCTATATTTTGCTTTTATAGTATACATAGGCCTAATGTGTGATGCTATTCATATGTGATGAATATTTTCTTGTTAATACAAAGCCAAAGTTTATGGGCTGTTATATATATTCTATACATACATAATCAATGAAGTTTTTGTGGAGTTAACCAGAGCCCAAACCTGAATGCTCTGCTATACCAAATTGTGAGAAAACGGAAAATCCAGAAAAAGTATTTCCTATATTTTAAATGCAAAATACATGTATTGTATTTTGTTACATTTTCTGGCACCAGTATTTTGTATTTTATTTTAATACATTTATTTGAGGGGTATTTTGTATTTGGTATCAAAATACATTTTGATGTATTTTTGCCCATCTCTGTGTATATATCCGTGTGTGTGTGTGTGAATCCCTGAGTGTGTGTGTGTGTGTGCATGTTAGTGTCCCTGTGTGTGTGTGTGTGTGTGTGTGTGTGTGTGTGTGTGTGTATATATCCGTGTGTGTGTGTGTGAATCCCTGACCCTGAGTGTGTGTATGTGACCCTGTTTGTGTGTGTGTGTGTGTGTGTGTGTGTGTGTGTCTTTGTTTCCATGAGTGTCTGTGTGTGCGTGTGTGAATCCCTGACCCTGAGTGTGTGTATGTGACCCTGTTTGTGTGTGTGTGTGTGTGTGTGTGTGTGTGTCTTTGTTTCCCTGAGTGTCTGTGTGTGTGTGTGTTGGTGTCTATTGTTACGGCCAGCCTTGCTGACTGCAACATCAAATGACCAGGAGTCAAAGGGGCTCATGTCTAGGGGGTTATTTATTACAAAGAACTTCAGAACGGTTAACATCAGTAGAATGTGGTCTTGACGGTGGGAAAGGGACGTGAGGTCACTCGGTGATGGCAGGAAAAAGTGCCCTTATCACAACACAGCACGGTATTTAACAGGAACGGCTCCAACCCTGAATATAGGTCCACCTGAAACCTGTTACGAAACAGAAAAGAGCAGGCACAAACGAAAGAAAAGAGCTACACCACGCAGAGGTTAAAGAGGACCGTAACATCCAAATGTGGCTGTGTACACATTTGTGTGTGTGTGTGCGTATTCCTGAGTGTGTGTGTTTACATTTACATTTACATTTAGTCATTTAGCAGACGCTTTTATCCAAAGCGACTTACATATGTGTGACTTACAATGTATACACATTTTACACTGATGGCACACTGCACATCAGGAGCAATTAGGGGTTCAGTGTCTTGCTCAAGGACGCTTCGACAGGGAATCGAACTAGCAACTCATCAATGTGTTTGTTTGTGTCCGTGTGTGTGTGTGTGTGTATGTATGTATGTGTGTGTGTGTGTGTGTATGTGTTTGTATCCCTATGTGTGTGGGGGGATAGAGGATTGATGATTAATATTCAGATGTATCATGATGTTTCTCCCAGGCTGGAATACTGTGACCTGACAGAGAAGAGCTGTTCCTATCTGGCCTCTGCCCTGACCTCACACCCCTCAAGTCTCACACAGCTGAATCTGAACTACAATAATCTGCTGGGAGACTCAGGAGTGAAACTTTTATGTTCTGGTCTTTGTCATCAAAACTGCAAACTGGAGGAACTACAGTAAGCATCATTTAATGTAGTATGTGTGAGTGTGTGGGTGAGTGAAATATTAATAATATGAAGGTATTTTTAGTTTTATTTATTGTATGTTTGCTGGTGTTTTTTCCTTTGGTGGTTATTTTAAGTTTTATCAATTGTATGTCCCTGTGTGTGTGTGTGTGTGTGTGTGTGTCTATCCATGTGTGTGTATTTGTATTCCAGCGTGTGTGTGTGTGTGTGTGTTAGTGGAGCGGGGGGATTGATGATTAATATCCAGATGTATCATGATACCTGACAGAGATCATTGCAGTACCACCATATTGTCAGAAGGTGGCAGTATGAGGCAGACCAGAGGCTGAATTGTCCTCCCTGACTTTGCTGTTCAAATAAAAATGGCTTCATTAGTAAATTAATAGAGTTAAAGAACGATCTTCAAAGTGACACTGTGGAAATATTTGAAATCAAATAGATATTTTCCATTGAATTATTTTAAATCAGTAATTTTCCTTGAAATTGCATAACATGTTATGGCAAAGTATTGCAAACAAAATATGATTTGGGTCATTTTCACCTTTTGTGTTTTTGTTTTGTTTTATTTTACACATACTTCAGATGCATTTGTGTTGGTGTGTGTGTGTGTGTGTGTGTGTGTGTGTGTGTGTGTGTGTGTGTGTGTGTGAGGGTGAAATACAGCTCTTTTACTCCTCATTAATGCTAGTTGAACCATTTCAGTACATTTCTCTGTACTTAAAAATGCAGTAGTGAGAACAAGGAAAAACAATTCTGTCCAAACCAGTTTTCTAAGAGTTTGCAAAAATGCTAGGGTAGACAACATTTTTCCAACTTATTGAATTAAAATTATTACGTCTTCCAAATTATGAAATATAGTAAAAAGTAATTTGAGAGGAGAAACAGCAGCAGGAAAAGAGAAGAAGAAGAAAGAGAAAGAGAGCCCAAATATTCTAAAGTGGTTTTGTACCTGAAGACCCATTGCTATGCATTTGCCACCAACCATATTATTGTGTGTGTGTGAGAAGCTGGTGCCAGTGGTCACAACATCCACATCAGCTCGGTAACACACTGTGTGAGAGTGTATGAGTGTGCGTGTGTACTGTAACAGAAAAGAGCAGGCACAAACTAAAGAAAAGAGCTACGCAATGCAGAGGTTGAAGAGGGCCATAACATCCATATGTGTGTGTGTATATCCGTGCAGGAAGACTCAGGAGTGGAACTTTTATGTTCTGCTCTTTCTCATCAAAACTGTAAGCTGAAGGAACTAAGGTTAGCGTCATTGCATGTAGTCTGTGTGGGTGTTTGTTTCCCTGAGTGTGTGTGTGTTTTTTTTTTATCTCTGAGTGTGTGTGTGTGTGTGTGTGTGTGTGTGTGTGTGTTTGTGTGTGTGTGTGTGTGTGTGTGTGTGTGTGTGTATCCCTGAGTGTGTGTGGGGGGATAGAGGATTGATGATTAATATTCAGATGTATCATGATGTTTCTCCCAGGCTGGTTGGCTGTAGGCTGACAGAGAAGAGCTGTTCCTATCTGGCCTCTGCCCTGACCTCACACTCCTCAAGTCTCACACAGCTGAACCTGGGTGGCAATGAGCTGCTGGGAGACTCAGGAGTGGAACTTTTATGTTCTGGTCTTTCTCATCAAAACTGCAAACTGAAAGAACTAAGGTAAGCATCATTTCATGTAGTATATGTGTGTGTGTGTGAGTGTGTGGGTAAGTGAATTACCAATATTATAAAGGTATTTTTAGTTTAATGAATTGAATGTATGAGGGTGTTTCTTCCTTCCTGTATATATCTGTGTGTGTGTGTGTGTGTGTGTGTGTGTGTGTGTGTCCCTGAGTGTGTGTGTGTGTGTTGGTGTCCCTGAGTGTGTGTGTGTGTGTGTGTGTGTGTGTGTGTGTGTGTGTGGTGTTCCTTTGCGTGTGTGTGTGTGTGTGTGTGTGTATCCCTGAGTGTGTTTGTGTGTGTGTTGGTGTCCCTGTGTGTGTGTGTGTGTGTGTGTGTGTGTGTGTGTGTGTGTTGGTGTCCCTGAGTGTGTGTGTGTCCCTGTGTGTGTGTGTGTGTGTGTGTGTGTGTGTGTGTGTGTGTGTGTTAGTGTCCCTGTGTGTGTTTGTGTGTGTGTGTGTGTGTGTGGTGTTCCTTTGCACAAACTAAAGAAAAGAGCTATGCCACGCCGAGGTTAAAGAGGACCGTAACATCCATATGCGTGTGTGTATATCCGTGTGTGTGTGTGCGTATTCCTGAGTGTGAGTGTGTGTGTGTGTGTGTGTGTGTGTGTGTGTGTGTATGTGTGTGTGTGTGTGTGTGTGTATGTGTCCGTGTGTGTGCGTGTGAGTGTGTGTGTATCCCTCTGTGTGTGGGGGGGATAGAGGATTGATGATTAATATTCAGATGTATCATGATGTTTCTCACAGGCTGCAGTACTGTACCCTGACAGAGAACAGCTGTTCCTATCTGGCCTCTGCCCTGACCTCACACTCCTCAAGTCTCACACAGCTGGACCTGGGTGACAATTATCTGCTGGTAGACTCAGGAGTGGAACTACTATGCTCTGCTCTTTCTCATCAAAACTGCAAGCTGAAGAAACTAAGGTAAGCATCATTGCATGTAGTGTGTGTGGGTGTTTGTTTCCCTGAGTGTGTGTGTGTTTTTTGTAGCTCTGAGTGTTTGTGTGTGTGTTTCCCTCAGTGTCTGTGTGTGTGTATCTCTGAGTGTGTGTGGTGGGATAGAGGATTGATGATTAATATTCAGATGAATCATGATGTTTCTCCCAGGCTGAAATACTGTTACCTGACAGAGAAGAGCTGTTCCTATCTGGCCTCTGCCCTGACCTCACACTCCTCAAGTCTCACACAGCTGGACCTGGGTGGCAATAGGCTGCTGGGAGACTCAGGAGTGGAACTTTTATGTTCTGCTCTTTCTCATCAAAACTGCAAACTGGAGGAACTAAAGTAAGCATCATTTCATGTAGTATTTGTGTGTGTGTGGGTAAGTGAAATAGTAAAAATATAAAGGTATTGTCATGAATTCCTCTGAATTCTAGTTTGTTTTCATCTGGTTTTGCTTTCATGTCTCATCACCATCTCCTGTCATTTCAGATCAGGCCACTCCCACATGCCTGACAATCTCCTCATCCCTCTCACCTGGTATTCTCCGCCCATCTCTTCACCTGCAGCTCATCTCCTCATTAGTATCTCTGTATTTATACCGGTCCACTTTTACCTGTTCCCTTACAGATTGAACTGTAACGTTTAAAGGTACAGATAGATTCAAACCGAAAGCATGACAACAGACAGTGTGTAGCGAAAGTTCAGTTTACTTCATATAATTCAGGCAGGGTCAAAACTAGGAGATCAGTCAGGTAAACAAACAATCCGATGAGGAGCAGGCAGGGTATTCAGAAACCGATGGACCGGCAAGCAGGGTCAAAACCGGGAGATCAATCAAACAAGCAGACAAGTAGTGATGTTACAAATGACACCGGGGCTTCAAATCGTGTGTCGCGAAAGTGAAGCACTTCCAGACGGACCGCGTATGGAGGCTTGTATCGTTTTGCCGAAATGACGTCACTGGTGAAGTCCATATCCTCATTTAAATCAAGTGCTTCACCAAGTGGTTCGTTGGTTCACTTCTGGCGGGAAGCTTCGATTATAAAACGTCCCAATTCCCATCTCGTAGGCTATTCGTGGTTGTTGTCAGTGGTTGGAGACGTAGCGGTAGTTGGAGATTTCGCGATAGTTGGAGATTTAGTGATAGTTGGAGATTTAGTGGTAGTTGGAGATTTAGATTGTTTGCTGTTGTTAGTAATATAGATTATTTGAGATAGTTATGGAGCCAGTTAGGAAGAGAAAGTTGCACAAAGCACTTTCCCCCCAGGGGCGGTTTTGGGCACGGGCAAACTGGGCAGCCGCCCGGGGTGGCACTTTTTCACGAGCACTTAACAAAAAAAAAATCATCTGGGCCGCGAAGCGGTTTTCTATTATCTATCATATCACTGTATGGGGAATTGGCAAATTGGCGCCCCCTGCAGCTGCAGGCGCTCCTGCTCGCTAAGAAGGTGCTATGCACAGATCCTGTGTGAGAAGGGGGAAGGGGAGGGGGCGCGGGGGACAGTTCTCCTCTGGGTCTCCCAAATGGAACTTGTTAGGTTGGAATTTTCCTCTGCTAAAGTAATCAACTAAGCCTACATGATCAAGGAATACTCATTATTCACATTATTGTCATTGACAGTACCGGCTTACTTTCACCACTGATGTTATGCTAGGCTTAGTCAAGTTATCTCTGGTTAAAACTAGCTAACGTTAGCTATTCACTAGCTGTGCTAGCTAGCTAGACAGTTATCGTAACGGTGTTAATTATCGGACTGCGTGTGTTATCGGCAAACGTTCACGTTGTCATGTTAATCCATTATTAAACTGAGCATATCGATTGTTAATCCATTATTAAACTTAGCATTGTGATTGTTTAACAGAATGGCCAATGTTTGACACTGTCCGATAACTGACATAGCCCTGTCAGGGACAGGGTAATGCTAGGTAATAAACCAAATAAACGTAGGTCAATATATCAGTGCCTCTCCAGATGAGTTAAATTAATTTAATTAATTAATGAATTAACTGAAGGTAAATTAATTTAATCTTTCCCTGTCAGAGGGGGTCTCGCCCGGGGCGTAATTCCATTGGAAACGCCAGTGTTCGCCCCCTTTTCACTGCCCTGCACTTTCACTGACCAGTTGTCCAAAAGCACTCTCACTACCCTTGGTTTTACAAAAGTACTGACCTGTATTCCAAAAGCACTTTAACTACCCTCTGTTCCAACAGCATACAGAAGAGGGTAAAGATAATTAGCAGGTGTTTTTATCCAAAGCATCGGATTCAAATGTGCTTTTGATGTGAATCAAACCTCACTTAACCCGCACATGAGGTGACGTCGCTAACCGTTGTCACCATAGAACCCTTAAATCTATATGTCAAACAATTATTACAAGAAAGAATAGAAAAAAAGACTTTATTGTCATTGTATTCTCATACAACGAAATTTGAATTAATCGAGGTATGTTTTTTTCACCATACGTGCATGTTATTTTAGTAGGTCTTGCGCACCACAACAAATTGAACAAATCTTTCCTACACCGTATTTTTATTGACCAGCAGGTGTCGAGTAGTGAACCTTTTTTCAACACGTCTGGCTGGAAAGCTTCGAAGGTTCATGAAGTTTAATTTCGCCATCACTACAGAAGTCCGAAGAGGGGCAGGCAGGGCATCTGAAATCCAGAGTACAGGCAAACAGGGTCAAAACAGGGTGGTCAGGCAATAACAAGAACAAAACACAGGATAGCGTGGCAAAACACACAAGACAATCTGGCAGGGAACAGGTGAAAGTGGACAGGTATAAATACAGAGATACTAATGAGGAGATGAGCTGCAGGTGAAGAGATGGGTGGAGAATACCAGGTGAGAGGGATGAGGAGATTGTCAGGCATGTGGGAGTGGCCAGATCTGAAATGACAGGAGATGAGACATGAAAGCAAAACCAGATGAAAACAAACTAGAATTCAGGGGAATTCATGACAATACCTTTATATTTTTACTATTTCACTTACCCACACACACACAAATACTACAGGGGAATTCGTGACAGGTATTTTTATTTTAGTTAATTGTATGTATGTTGGATTCATTTTCATTTGGTGGTTATATGAGACAGAGCTTCAGGAGCATCTGTGTGTGTGTTGGTGTTCCTGTGTGTGTGTGTGTGTGTGTGCGTGTGTGTGTGTGTTTTTTTCTTTGGTTGTTGCATGAGAAAGAGCTCCAGGAGCATCTAGGAACTATATCTGTGTTACTGTGTGTGTGTGTGTGTGTGTGTGTGTGTGTTTGTTTGTATCCCTGAGTGTGAGTGGGGGGATAGAGGATTGATGATTAATATTCAGATGTATTATGATGTTTCTCCCAGTCTGTATGGCTGTGACCTGACAGAGAAGAGCTGTTCCTATCTGGCCTCTGCCCTGACCTCACACTCCTCAAGTCTCACACAGCTGAACCTGGGGGGAAATAACCTGAGTGCATCAGATGTTGAGCAGCTCTCTGCTCTAGTGAAGGACCCTCAATTTAAACTGGAGAAACTAATGTGAGTAAATATCTAACCATCTCACTCAGGCCTTTATAACATGAGACCCAACATGAATGTCTGTCTTTTATTTTCTGTTCTCCAGATTCTCTCTCTTCTGTCTGTTTCATCTGTGGTCCTCTGCTTTTTGCTCATCCGTCTTTCATCCTTCTCTCTCCCTCGTTCTTTCCCCTTTCTTCTTCTGTCTTACATCTCATCCTTTGGTTATTTGTCATCTTTTACTCATCGTGTTTGTTTGTTTGTGACCTTTGACCTTGACCTGTGGCCCACATCTCTCACTCTCACTCTCATTCCTTTCCCCCAAACCTCTTTTTCTATTCATGCCTATTTTTCCCTCAATGTGCAGCCATCTCGATTGGTCGAGCCAGATGCCACTCTCTTCTTCTGATTGGACCAGTGGTTTTGACCTTTTTAGCTCCACCCTTACTGTTTCTTTGCAGTGTGTCTAATGTGTGAATGTGTTTATCATGGCTGCTGTTACTGATGTCAGAATACAGCAGCCCTCTGTCTCTCATGCAGTCTGGGTCACTGGGTCGTCATGGAGACTGGTGGATTGTTGTGTCTTTTTCCTTGGCATACAGATGGGAAGGCTACTTTACACGACAGACATGAGCTGGATGTGGTCCAGAACAGACTGATTGATTATTGTATTCTCTCCTGTATCCTGCAGATTGTTTTAGTGAGCAGCAGTGTGTAGAGCCAAGACCCTGAGCTGGATGGGGTCTGTGGTCCAGAAGCTCATGAAGACAGGGTGGGATCCAGCACACACACATCAGCATCTCTCCTGCAGAATGTCTGGGGAGGAACATGAGCATGTTCTCAGCTTCCAGCAGCACACAGCAAACAGCCTCTTCCTGAGGGGAGCACAACAGTGAGATGAATGGAGAGTGGAGGCGTGTCCTGATCAGCCAGAGATGATTGACAGCATGCAGCATGGACTCAGCAGACAGAGCAGGACCAGTCTCTCTTAATCATGTGCACACATTGAGATATGGACTGGGGGGAAACTGTAGGATTATCCATATCTGTTGTATAAATAGGCTACCTGTGATTTGTTATTGTTTTGTGATATATGTAGCCATGTGGAGATAAAGACTATTATTGAGATTGTATGAATATCTGTCAACCTGTATGCTGTCAGTGTGTAGTTAATGTACACTGTCCCTTTAAGAGTCTTTGTTT